>NW_011488621.1:634619-638953 GCF_000754665.1 Bison bison bison
TTCCCAGCATCAGAGTCTTTTCCAATGAGTCAACTCTTCACATGAGGTGGCCAAAGTACAGGAGTTTCAGCTTTAGCATCAGTCCTTCCAAAGAAATCCCAGGGCTGATCTCCTTCAGAATGGACTGGTTGGATCTCCGTGCAGTCCAAGGGACTCTCAAGAGTCTTCTCCAACACCACAGTTCAAAAGCATCAATTCTTCAGCGCTCAGCCTTCTTCACAGTCCAACTCTCACATCCATACATGACCCCTAGAAAAACCATAGCCTTGACTAGACGGACCTTTGTTGGCAAAGTAATGTCTCTGCTTTTGAATATGCTATCTAGATTGGACATAACTTTCCTTCCAAGGAGTAAGCGTCTTTTAATTTCATGGCTGCAGTCACTATCTGCAGTGATTTTGGAGCCCCAAAAAATAAAGTCTGCCACTTTTTCCACTGTTTCCCCATCTATTTCCCATGAAGTGATGGGACCGGATGCCATGATCTTCGTTTTCTGAATGTACTCTGTAATAGGGAGTCAAGGTAGGGGGGATGTCATCATTTATTTTCTAAGCATCACTCGAGTGCCTCCTATGCACTCAAGCTTCTATTTGAGGCTCAAAGAGAATACTAAAGAAGCAAAGGCTGTTGCCCAGGAATTTACCATGCAATTAGGGTAAAAACCTACACATATACGAGTCAACTTGGAAATAATTCTAAGGCTACATGCCAGTTTAAGAGAGTGTATATTATGGAAAAATAAAATACCAAAGTTTAAGCAAGGTAAACTTATAAACAAATGCTTCTTGTACCCAGGGAACCTTAATGTGGGCTCTGAAAGAAATGGAGACATTGGGTTGAAGGATAGAAAAGGAGCTTAAGAGACTAGGTAGGGATTGGAGGAGAGAAAATTACCACACTTACTGGAATAGAAGACCCTGTAGGAAGCCATGGAAGGAGAGTCGGGAAAGACACATTGGGGTTAATGGAGATTCTGGATGTCTGCACGGGGGATTTGCAGAAACAGGGAGCCACCGTAAGTTCCTGAGCCAAGCAGCACTATGACAGAGAGCTCCTGGCAGCAAGATGCAAACTGCAATCCAACAGAAAGAGACTGAATGTAGAAGGCATGAGGACAAGGCAACCCATATTTGATTTTATGTAAATGGGCTAGGTCCCATGGTTTCCAACTATTGACAGACCAATCCATGGAACAAACGACATAGCAACTGATGGGAATGGGAAAATAGGGAACAGGCCCCTTCCTAACCCTGAGTATCTTCACAGTGTTTGCTTATTAACATATGAAAAGTCTGCTTCCCACCCTCCTTTGAATGCTTAAATGATCCCAGTATTTTAGTTAAGTCCTGAACCTCTAAAATTTCTCTGGGCTCATATCACATACCATCCTGGTTACACTATTCCTTCTTTCTTGGTTCCCTCAAACCCTCTCTCCGTTTAGTGTGACTCTCCCATACCCTACTTTAATTCTGAGTTTTTATACTGGTCCTCACTCCCTTGCTGGCTCTTTGGATTAATACTCTAATTTTAGTCTTACCATCACAACTCTTACCTTAGAGCCTTTCCCCTAGTTGGAAGGTTCAACTTCTGAGAAGCATACATCCTCGAATCTGGGGTCCTTGTATATTTTGTGCCCATTTATGTCTTATATCTAGTTGGCTTTACACAAATAATTAAAAATTGAAAATTATAGCAAAAAGGGAATTTGGGCTCTGTGCTACCAAATTCACTTTTTAAAATACAACTATTTTATTAATCATTCTAGCCTCCTATGTCCTCAAACTAGAGAATTTTTATACTATATCTGGGGCCACATTTATTAAGCACAGAGCTTCAGACAAAGCCCTCCACTTTGGGGATTCAGAGCAGTGCCTATGACAATTCCTTCACAAGCTGAGATGTGAAAAGTTTGGTAACCACACAGAAGATTATTTTTACCCTTACCTACTTGACACTATAGTGGGTGTCAATCTGAAAGTTTCATAAAGAGCATTACATGACTCACTGCTCAAATTCCTAAAGAAAATTTCTTTAAGCCAGACTTCCTCTTCTTGCATTTTGTGCTTTTCCTTGGAGAATTTTCCCCCAAACACTTACACACTGAGATGCATTTTAGATACTGAAATCTATGAAGTCTTAACCCCGGGTGGTATGACTATAAACATTTCACAAATTTTGAGAAGAATCATGAATTTTTAACAATTTTGCTGATGGCAGTGGACTTTTCTTATTGTTGTTAGCATACTCTTTTTCCAGCCCGCTCACTTTCCTATACCGTTAATTCCAGTTTTAAAACAAAACACCACAACTGTTGAAAACAGAACTGGGGACATTTGACCACTCGGTGCACAGAACTGGCTCTCAGTAGCCCGTCCCCAACCCCTAGCTAAATGCCCTGGATTGGGCATGAAGTTTAAAATCTCAGACATAGAAGAATTCCACCAGGTGTTGGCAGTTCTAGAAAGGATAGAAAAAGCAGTGCTCTGATCCCACATTAGAGGCAGGAATTTTGAAGCCTGAAAATCTACTCCCCTTTATTAAGTAATTCATTCGTTCAACCACCACTTATCAGCACTGGTTCTTCCCATTCCAACACACAGAACATAAAAATAAACAAGATTTTGTTCCTCCCAAATATGTTTCTTCTTGATTTAAAGAGCCGTATGTAGCTGTCATGCATAATCTTTTCCATTTAAGTTTTCCAACATCTTTTACTTATCTTTAGGTCCTTTCAGTTATATCCTAAAGCTTCACTTATGATACTCTAGTACTTTACTTATGGTACTCTAGTACTTTCCTTATGGTACTCACAATACTATGGTACACAGGCCTATACTGCTGCTGCTAAGTCACTTCAGTTGTGTCCAACTCTGTGCAACCCCATAGACGGCAGCCCACCAGGTCCCTCTGCCCCTGGGATTCTCCAGGAAAGAACACTGGAGTGGGTTGCCATTTCCCTCTCCAATGCATGCATGCATGCTAAGTTGCTTCAGTTGTGTCCGACTCTGTGTGACCCTATGGACAGCAGCCCACCAGGCTCCTCCATCCACAGGATTCTCTAGGCAAGAATACTGGAGTGGGTTGCCATTTCCTTCTCCAAGGCCTATAGTAGATGCCCGCTAAATGTCTGTCAAATGATTGAAAAATCAAGGACCAAATATGCATACTATGTTCCAATCACTGTAGGTAAACAAGAAAGATATGATACTGATCACATTGTACAGTTTGGAGAGATTATAGCCAAACAAACACGTGTTTTTCTGTACAGGGTATATGAAGGGGAAAGTACACGGTACCCAAATTTGGGATCAGGAGACCTGAAGTTGAAAGTATCAGCACAATGAAATGCCAGCTGAAGTGAAAGGACTCCTAGCTTACTCTAGGAGAACAAGATGCTCTGTATGTGTGGAGCAAGGAGACCCTTGCTCCTTGAGAGGTGAAAAAGTGAAAGCGTAGATAAACAGTGAAGTATGTTCTTCACTGGATACTTACTCATGCTATCCATCTGTTAAGGCACTTGAAAGCTAGTCCTGTCTCTTCTGCAAAACTATTTTGTCTTCTCTAATCTTCATTAAAGCCCCTACAACTCAACATTTCCTCCACCTCTTATTTGAATTCAACGTTACATGTTCTCTTTGGATCTAGATCCTTTTCATTTTTGCAAATAGATCATTAACTTATTGAAGACAGCTATTATGATGTAACTCTTAGTAATTGATAATAAGGAAAAAACAGAAACTGCACAAATTTTTATCTAGCCAGGTTTTGCCCGATTCTAAAAATGTGAATCTGAACACTGTGGACACGTGCAATCAGTCCCATGCTAGAGTGAAAGCGATTTTCTGAATGCCCGAGCAATGGCAAGCACCGTGCTAAACGTGCCTGATGCTGAACTAAGCGAGACAAGGCTCATGCAAGCAGACACCACAAGCACAGGTGAATAGCAACAGAGTACTGTGGATGTGGTGGTCAGTGTGGGCGCTCAGCCCCACAGAAGGCCAGAAAACAAAGGGATGCTAGAGAAAGCGCCCAGGGAACAGATGCACAGCTTCAGGTGAGAAATGGCAGCTGAGCTGACTTTTAAGAAAGAAAATGGATTTTGGAGGTGAAGGTTCAAGAGCTGGGTGGAGACATCTCTATCTCTCTCGAAGGGAGGTCATCTTTGGCAATGTGGCTGGCATGTGCAAAAGCTGAATATAGCCATTGAAGTAGGATCACAGTGAATATGTGGTAGAGAGACCTGGCGTGCTGCAGTCCATGGGGCCACAAAGAGGGAGACTCGACTGGGCAACTGAACAGCGACACCCGGATCACAACGGTGGAAACAGCTGTGG
>NW_011488621.1:639053-653047 GCF_000754665.1 Bison bison bison
CTGTGGGCAAGACCAGCAGACGTGTTGCGGCTTACTGTGAAGGCCCTGATGCCATTTTGGCTTTTTTCCTGTGACAAAAAGTATGCTCATTATGGAAAAGGTAAGAAACAAGCTTATTAGTGTTTTAGGAACTCTGGTGTAGGAAGCAGAATGTAGCAAGAAAAGATGCAGGCAGAAAAAAATGCAGAGAGCTTTTTTTTTTTTAAGAGCTATTTTAATAGCTGAAGCAAAAGATGAAGTCTATAGATAAGTGGTCTGAAATGTTTCTGTAAAGAGTCAGAGAATAAATGTTTTAGGCTTTGCCACCACATGAGTTCTGTCTCAACTGCTCCACTCTGCTGTTGTAGCGGGGAAGTGGGCATAGACAGTACTTCAGCAAACAGAGGTAGCTGTGTTCTAATAAAGCCTTATTCACAGAAGCCAACATTGAACCAGATCTGGCTGGGTTATAGTCTGTGAACCTCTATTCCAGATTAAGGTAACAGGAGAGACTAGTTTTAAGGTTTATTTCTAAGGTGGAATTGACCTGGTTCATGAGAGTAGGGAGACAGAGTCCAGTGTGAGTGTGGTAAGGCTGTATTTGAAGTGCTAGGGAATGAGAATGTTAGTGATACAGTCACTAAAACAGGAGCTGAACTGCTTTTTAGGGGAAAGATAATTTTTTTGTTTCAGATAAGTTCATGGTGACTGTGAAGACCCACAAAAGTAGATTATAGTAGAAAGATTCCTCTCCTGTTTCCATGGAGGGTCTCCTTGGAAGGCAGAGGAATTCCCACCAAGTCATTCTAAATGCCAGTTTTTGCATGCAGGCATCTAGAGACACTTCTCTAGTAAAGGAAATATTTATAGAATGTCTTTGCTGGAGCATCAGGCTGAGAACTTTTTACTCCCACGTGAAGTGGAAATTTCATATGCAAAATTTTTTCCTCAACCATCTAGATAGTCTTGGCAAACATATATTTTGACATTCATTACCCAAAAATTTGCCTGGGGGTTCTTTTTCACTTTTAAGAACCAAAAATAATGTTTTCCTGCAAGGTATTTTTACTAGAGTTTATATTTTAGAACAATTTAAGGTTCACAGCAATGAGTAGAAGGTATAAAGATTTCCTGTGTATACCATCTACCCCCATTCATACACAGTGTCCCATGATCAATATCCCTCACCAGAGTGGTACACTTGTTACAGCTGATAAACCTACATTGCCACATCTTTATTACCCATAGTTTACATTACCGTTTACCCTTGATGTGGTATGCCTGTGGGTTTAGACACATATGTGGAGGCATGAATCCACCATCATAGTATCATGAAGGATAGTTTCACTGCTCCAAAAATCCTCTGTGCTCTGCCTGTTTATCTGCCCCTCTTCCCAGCCCCTGGCAACAGTTGATCTTTTTACTGTCTCCAAAGTTTTGCTTTTTCCAGAATATCATATAACTGGAATCACATTGCAAGATGTTTTTTTTTTAATTTATTTATTTTTTATTTGAAGGACAATTGCTTTACAGAATTTTGTTGGTTTCTGCCAAACATGTTTTTTTAATTTATACCTTCCACATCTGTGTGTGAGAGCGTGTGTGTGTGTGTGTGTAGCAATACAGCAATAGGCTAACACTGTAATGTAACACAAGCCTTCCCACATTAGCCCTGAGGACATTGAGATATAGCAAAACAGAGATTATCCTACTCATGTTGAGAATGAACAAAAGACATTATTAAAAAATGGAAGATCTTAAATTGCTGACCCTATGATACACCCCTGATACTCACTGCTCTGTCAAAAAATAAAACTATCCTTTAGTTTAAAAAAAAATGGGGTTACTAGTGCTCTGTGATTCTGACAGAAAAACTGGCATCCAGGTTAAAAAAAAAATTATTTTATGCAAAGAATGAACCATCCTCAGACAACCACCTAATTACTGTGCCCCAGATTTTACATAATGATGAGAACTGTCAGGATCCTTTCCAAGAGCTGATATCCACTTTAATCAGGGGTTTCAACCTAGATGTGGTACAGTTTTCTGTATCTTTATCCCTTTTAGCAATTAAGATAATCTGGATGTAAAGGCTGGCAAGGATGAATCCACTTGAGTCCTTCAAGTGATTGAGCTTGTCAAGCAACTGTACAGAGAGGGCTAAGCCAAAGGTTTTACAGAAATCTCCTGTAGCTCCACCAGGGCCAAGAACTTTCTCTTGGGGAAGATTTTTAATTACCTCATCTATTTCTGAAAGTAAAAGGGAATCAAGTAATTCCCCAGTCTTCTGCAAATCACCTAGACAACTTGGAAGGGGTGAGAACTGTTTATCCGTTCCTGATATTGAGTTCTAATTTCTGTATCACTCTTTATCCTATTTTTGAAATAACTTACTAAGGAGCCCTGGGCCTGTGTTTGTCTTTTTTCTCCTTTGGGCACCTAACTCCCATTATAGTTACAAGTTTATTGTCAAAGCTCAGCAGCCAGCATAGCAATTGCTGGCTCGCATCCTCCCACTGGTGTAGGTACTGCCTAGCTGAGTGATGGATATCTTCACTTTATGGGTTATGAGTGAGCTCAGAGCTGCCGGAGTGAAGAAAAAGTTTGCTTATGACTTTTGGCAGAGGTTATCCTCCAAGTCTGGATTCTACCTTTATTTCCTAGAAAGGTTATTTTCTCAATCAACCTTTCCCATGTATATTTTTTATTGAACAGAAGAACTGAAGTTACAAAAATGAAACATGAGAGTAGACATCAGTGTTCAAGAAAACAAAAAAACTATCATAAATCCTTTTGAAAAATAGCTGGATACAAGTAAATTTGATAAATGAAACAAAGATTATTAATTTTCAAATGAGTAGAAACATTTTAACATCGATTAATTTGTGTCATCCAATGTGTTTTATGAAAATTTTGGAAATTAGATCAGGTAATCTATTTTACCAAATCAACTTTTAATTGTCTAAAGACTCTGAAACCTTCATATAACAAACATTTTATTTTGCTAAGAAGACACTCACTTTGATAAGTTAGGAGTTTCTCAAGTGGCAATGTTTTAAAAGATTTTTAAAAAACGCTTTCAAATAGATCATAACTAGATCTAAATCCAATCAAGCTATAACTATACAAGTAACTAAGTAAGATTCATGTTTATAGATTTTTCTTTCTAAATAAATTAGTGGCAAGCTTTGTAACCCCTTGATTTGATAAGAGAATTTATTTTGCAAAATACAGTATTGCAAAGATTGGCTAGCTATTGATTCTTCATGTGCTATTTATTTAAAATTTGAAACCCCAGTGGTGGCACCCACGGCCAGATTGCTTACATAGTTTAGGGACCTATTGATTGGTGGTTTACACTTGTTTTAAGTGGCCACACAATCAGTGGAGCACAGAAGACCCAACTGTAAACCATCACCTAAATTCTCCTAAAACTGGATTCTTCTTGGTGGCTGCTAATTCAGAGACAAAGTACATCTTATACTACTTAGAAAGGATCCTGTATTTGAAGGTGCACCTGGAAATCTCTTGGGACTCTCATGATTGCCTGTGCTTTCTTTCTGCTACCACACCATGGTCTCTCAACTTTATTCAGTCTATAGAAAAGTATGTTCTGTGGAAAAAAAATACAGTGTTATCTATTTCAAAATTTAAGTCACCATTCAAATATTTCATAACACATCCTACAGTTTTATTTATTGCCAAACACTGTTATTCTCATTTTTTAAATCTTCACCTTTTATATTCAATCCTAGCTTCTTCAAGTCACACGACATTTTATGTTTTAAATTTTGCATTATTATTTGGACTCTGAAGCTTAAATGTCTTCTATTTAGTTGTTATATATCTTACGACCTTTATTAATAAAATTAATTGAATTGTGTAACATTTAAGCAAATTTTAATGAGTTTCTTCAGATACTTGGCATTGGGCCTCCAAAATTTGTTCTGTATTTTCCAAGTTGTTTAGACAGCAACTTGATCAATATGCTAATTTTCTGGAAACTCTCTTCTTATTATAGTTGATTATTTTTAATTAACTCAAATTTAGTTGCTAATCTGTTATAATCCTTAGTGATGCATGGCACAAATATGTCTTTTCCTAGTAAGCTCACATTGATAGTCAAATTTCTGGCCTCTGTTCTATTTAGACCCGTGAAAGCACTAATTATTTGTCCCCCTGGGTGAAGACGGGGAAACTAAAAGCCTTATAGTGCACTCATTTATAAACTTGGAATTTTGCCCTTCATCAAAGACCTTGAAGAAAGGGTTGGAGAGTCTTTGCTAGAAACGTTAGTCTATAGTTCTAGTGGCCAATGAACTTTGATTTTTCTAGATATATCCTGTTTCAAATACTCTGTTCTGTTGTCTGATCCTGTTTTTATTTTTTTTATTTTATTTTTTTAAATTTTATTTTATTTTTAAACTTTACATAATTGTATTAGTTTTGTCAAATATCAAAATGAATCCACCACAGGTATACATGTGATCTCCATCCTGAACCCTCCTCCATCCTCCCTCCCCATACCATCCCTCTGGGTCGTCCCAGTGCACTAGCCCCAAGCATCCAGTATCCTGCATCAAACCTGGACTGGCAACTCGTTTCTTACATGGTATTTTACATGTTTCAATGCCATTCTCCCAAATCTTCCCACCCTCTCCCTTTTGATTTAGAAAATATGATTACTTCTTTCTGGATTATCATCAGAACATACACTTTAAAGTACAATTCTCCAAAATTCCTGACTCTCCAAGCCTCATTCTAGGACATGAGTCATGTAACATGTAACATTCTAGGACCTGAGTCATGTAACAATGACTGATTTATAGAAAGCCACTGAGTAACAAGAAAAAAAATTCAAATGTGCCTTTAAGTAAGGTGGTCTTTGCTCATCATAGAACCGCTTGGGAACTAATAAATCTGAGTACTGCATGATAATCATAACTTACATTCATGAAGATTTTATAGTTTGTAATACACTATCACCTCACCTAAATCTCTTCATGGCAAATAGACGAGAAAAAAATGGAAACAGTGACAGCTTTTATCTTCTCGGACTCCAAAATCACTGCAGATGGTAACTGCAGCCATGAAATTAAAAGACACTTTCTCCTTGGAAGAAAAGCTATGACAAATCTAGGCAATGTATTAAAAAGCAGATATTTCCCTTTGTCGACAAAGGTCCGTATCAAAACTATGTTTTTTTCCGGTAGTCGTGAATGGATGTGAGAGTTGGGCCATAAAGATGGCTGAGCACAAAAGAATTGATGCTTTCAAATTGTGGTGTTGGAGAAAATGCTTGAGTCCTTTAGACAGCAAGGAGATCAAACTAGTCAATCCTAAAGGAAATCAACTCTGAACATTCATTAGAAGGACTGACACTGAAGCTGAAGCTCCAATATTTTGCCCACCTGATTCAAAGAACCAACTCACTGGTAAAGACCCTGGTGCTGGGAAAGATTGAAGGCAAGAGGAGAAGATGGCTACAGAGGATGGAATGGTTGGATGGCATCGCTGACTCAATTGACATGAATTTGAGCAAGCTCCTGGAGATAGTGAAGGACAGGGAAGCCTGGTGTGCTGCAGTGCATGGGGTCACAAACAGTCAGACACAAGTGAGTCTCACATCCGTCTCACATCCCTTTGAGACAGACATTGTGATCCCCAGTATACAAAGGAGTATGTTACTCAGCTCTAGCAATTAAGTCCAGGACTTGAACTGTGCTCTTCTCACCGCTCTTCCGTGACCTGCAGTTCTTTTATGGATTACACTTCTTTAGGCATTGTAGACAATGGTTATGACGATGTGGTGACCCTTTCCTGACGCAGGAAGACTGCATAAATAGCGTGGCCCAGTGCCTGCACAACATCTCACTTAAAAAAGAAAAAAAAAAAGAAAAAACACAGCAACTGAAATCCATACTCTTTGACAATATGGCAGATCTTTGTTTTGAGTTTCCTTAAAGAGCACTGCAGTGGTTTCACACATTTCTTCAGATAGAAACATTTCTTAGATTTTTCTCCTCAGACACTGCTTTCTTACCCCAGAATTGCAAACTCCAAACTCTTGCTAAAACCTTTCACTATGCCTGACCATCTTCCTCTGCCCCCATAACCTTCACGTCGTCCACTGCCTGTCTCTTCACCACTCCCTTCCTCCATCTCTCCTGTCACCCCTCTCCATCGCTAAAGGTTTTTTCATCTACTCCTGACTAGTGGGCCACTGAAAGCATTGAAAGACTCCTGAAAGTATTGTTTTTTTTTCTTGCCTTCACAGACTTTCCTCACAGAAAGTTTTGTTGGGAGTTCCATCTCAACAACAATACTACTTTGTAAGATGAAACAAAGAGGAAATTCAACATTTGGGGGGTGTTTTTTCTTTTTTTTTTAACGCCGAGTCCTGATGGGCAGTATGAAGTACTAGAAGATTACAAGATTTAGATGAAGATTGCTTTACCTATCTATCAGCCATGTGATCTTGGGCAAGTTTTTTTCTATTTTGCCTCATTTTCACTCATAGTACTGTTGTGAGAATGAAAAGAGATGACGTATGTTATTTGCCATATGATAGCTCATTGGTAAAGAATCTGCCTCCAATGCAGGGGACCCCGGTTCAATTCCTGAGTTGGCAGATCCGCTGGAGAAGAGCTAGACTACCCATTCCAGTATTCTTGGGCTTGTCTTATGGCTCAGCTGGTAAAGAATCCACCTGCAATGTGGAAGACCGGGGTTTTATCCCTGGGTTGGGAAGATCCCCTGGAGAAGGGAAAGGTTATCCACTCCAGTATTCTGGCCTGGAGAATTCCACGGGCTGTAGAATCCATGGTGTCCCAAAAGTTGGACACAACTGAGTAGCTTTCACTTTTAGGCATTCAATAAAGAGTATTTTTGTAATGGCATAAAGCAAATTTTGCAAAAGAGGAAACTGAATTTTTCAGAAATTTATATACTGAACCTAGGTCACAAAGCTCATGAATAACGGGGCCAAAAACAGAGCTCAGTGGACACCAAGTGACCAGGAGCAATGTGTTGACACTGTATTTATTTAGTGCAGGAGTAGTCAGTAGTGTACTTCCCATATGGAGAGTTAACTTTTGCCAAAGATCTACCTTTCTGTGACCTTAACCAAGCTTAAATATGGGTTTAGATTGGCAGTTCACAAGTTTGATCATCAGTATCACTTCTGCTCTCACTTCTACCCATGATAACAAAAGCACACATGGTTACATACAGTAGAGCAGCTGAACTCATTACTACTTTTCTTGTCACACTTAAGCTTTCTCTGATAGCTTGAAATTCATGATTGTCTTTTAAAATAATTAAAATAAATGCTCATTTCAACTAAAAAGAAATCAATCACTTCATCTGAACTGATGGGAACAGTAGGGTTTCTAGAGTTTCCCTTATGCCTAGAAAGAGGTCAAAATATAGAATGTTCTTGTTTGACTTAATTTCCTTCAAATATACTTAATAGTATCTATAAAGATTATTTATTTGTTTCTAAATCCATTGGCATTTACATTTTTTTAAACTATAAATCAAGACAAAATTAATCAAGAACAAGTTTCTTTAAGAATAAGTTTCTTCAAAGCAATTTAAAATTCATTGATAATAATAAGTCCATTTATTGAACATGCTCCTCTCAATACCACTATTTTTTTTTATCAAGAAAATGGATATCAGTCTTAGGCAAACTTTAAAACATGTAAAGTTTGACTCCATCATTTCTCTCCTCAACTTTCGAACTCAATGTGCTATGACACTTTTCTTCTCTGATAGCAACACTATATTATTATATATGTACATTCTCCTCTCAGAGCTGTTTGACTTTCAAAAGAGAACAACAAAAATGCCTATGTTTAACTCAAGTAATAGATGGTACCAAAAGATACTAAATATTTTGAAACTGTAGTTTTAGAAGGATTTTTACATAAAGTATCACATTTGTCCCTCTGGGTAGCCATATGTAGATGGTATTCTGATATCCTTTTGTTTTCCAAGTGAGACCCCAGAGATAAAATGAGTGGTCCATGTGGCCAAATAGCTCAAACACAGACCTTCTTACCCCAAAGACCATATTCTCCTCACTATAGACTGACCAGCCTTCCCTCACATACAATGTCACTTTCAGACACTGCTGGGTAAAACACAGCAGAATGGAAAACAAGATAATGCATACAGTGATTCATAAACAGTGGGAAATTCTACACTGATATCACCCATGGTGCATCCATCCAACAGCTATTTTGTTACACTGAAATCAGAAAATAATAGGACTGTGGTTCTGCCAGAGAGAGTAGCTGCTGCTGCTGCTAAGTCGCTTCAGAGAGAGGTAGAAGATGGCATGAATGCTGGGGGCTTCTTTTGCTCTACAAGGAAAATATTGATTGAGCCAGCTCTTCTAGGGCTACCTAGAAGAAATAAGAAGCTGACATAATAAAGCGATACCTATAGCCGGATATCTTTATTTGACAGATTAGGGAGCTAGGATGTGATCAGTATACAGGTTGACCTCTGAGATTATTGTGACAAATAAACTCAGTTCCTCTCTTTCCTTCCTCTTTATTCCCTCATCTTCACTCTTCATGATAAAACAAAGATTATTTTTTAGATTTTTCAAATAGCATTTTATTACAAAATGAATATTAGAACAAACTCAATGCAGAAAAATTTTAAATACACAAAAATAAAATGTTCAAACCACCCTACATCTCACTGCCCAGAGATAATCACAGTTAACATATTAATACACTATATAGTTGACCCTAGAACAACACAGCTTTGACCTGCACAGATCCATTTACAAGCAAACTTCTTTCACTAAATAACTTCTAAAGTACTACAGGATCCATGGTGGATGAATCTGAGAATGCACAGATATGGATACCAAGGGCTGATAATGTTAATGCATGGGTTTTCAACTTCAAGGAAAGTCAGAGCTCCTAACCCCCCCGTGTTATTCAATGATCTTGTTCAGTGATCAACTGCCTAGCTTTCAAGTAGTTTTTTTTCTTTGAAATATAGTGCATATATAAAATAGAATATTACTCGGTCATAAAAAGGAACAAATATGGGTCATTTGTCATGACATAGATAGACTTAGAGTCTGTCATGTACAGTGAAATAATTCAGAAAAACAAATATCTTATATTAACATACATATGTAGAATCTAGAAAAATGGTACAGGTGAAAGTATTTGCAGGGCAAGAATACAGAAGCAGACATATAGAACAGACATGTAGACATGTGGCTGGAGGAAGAGGGTAAGATGAATTGGGAGATTGGGATTGACATATATACAATATCATGTGTTAAATAGATAGCTAGCGAGAACCTTCTGGATGGCACAGGGAATTCAGCTTGGTGCTCTGAGATTACCTAGATGAGTGGGATGGGAGAGGGTGCAGATTCTAGTGGAAGGAAATATATGTATACATACAGATGATTCACTTTGTTGTACAGCAGGAACTAACACAACATTGGAAAGTAGCTACACCCCCAATTACAAAACATTACATTATGCATAATAGTTTTATATATAATTTTATCATTTAGCATAGTGTACCTTTTCACTTACAGAAATTTCTGCTAAACTGATTGAATATGGGCCCACATTTTTCATTCAATCCTGTATTTGTGCTTCTTTTTGTACCTTCACACACCAACCCTGGACTTGGCCATGTGATTTGCTTAGGCCAGTGGGTTGCACTACACTTGAAGCAAACAGACTCACGGCAACAGATCTGCCTTTCAGACCTCTTTGTAGCCTTTGCTCGATGATTGTTTTAAGCCAATAGCTTTAGGGGTATCTTAGTACACAGAGATAGCTAGCTGGCACACATTCTATAACAGATAAACACACATGAAACATTTATTCTTCACCGTTGTATCATTCTATACAAGGTCAACCAGAGTGATCACTTTAAAATGGAAATAAAATCTTGTTATTTCCTATATAAAGCATTTCAATCACTTCCTCACTGTTCTGGAATAAAATTCAATCAACTCCTGGCCTATAAGCCCTGGATAACTGTCTCTTACCACTTATCCAATCTTATCCCTTGGCTCCTCCCTCTCAGGCATCACACTGCAGTTATAGGGGTCATTTTAAAATATCTCCATAGAGTCATTGTACAGGGTGTTCTCTCAACCTGGAATGCATGTATACCACTGTTCACCCAACAGCTCTGACTTTAAATATCATCAGCCCAAAAGAAGCTTTCTTGATGATACTATCCAAAGAAGTATCCTTCAACACCCAGTTATTTTCATTCTCCCTTATTTCTCTATTAGCTCTTACCACAATAATAACCACTTCATGTCTTTGTTTCATTGCTTCCTGTCTGTCTACCTTTCTTGGTCATAAAATCAATGATAACCAGAGCCATGCCTAATTTGTTCCTGTGCTATCCCCAACATCTATCTCAATATCTGGAAACCTGTGGATTCAACATGTTGTGACTAAATATATGAAAAATTATACCAAAATTAAAATTTTAAATGTCCTATTATTGGACATACAGGAAACTTCCATATGTATATATTTTTTCATATATGCTACACTACATATTTATCAAAACTAAAAATTGTAAGAAAAAATGTTTAACATGTTAACTACAATGTTAATTACAATACAGTAATTAACACTGCTATATGATATATATGTTTTTGCACTGTGGTGTTGGAGAAGATTCTTGAGAGTCCCTTGGACTGCAAGGAGATAAAACCAGTCAATCCTAAAGGAAATCAGTCCTGAATATTCATTGGAAGGACTGATGCTGAAGCTCTAATACTTTGGCCACCTGATTCAAAGAACCAACTCACAGGAAAAGACCCTGATGCTGGGAAAGACTGAAGGAAGGAGAAGGGGATGACAGAAGATGAGATGGTTGAATGGCATCACCGACCAGATAGACGTGAATTTGAGCAAGCTCCGGGAGTTGGTGATGAACAGGAAAGCCTGGAGTGCTGCAGTCCATGGGGTCGCAAAGAGTCAGACATGACTGAGTAACTGAACTGAACTGATATTATATATGAAATTTGTTGAGGGTAAATCCTAAGTTCAGTTCAGTTCAGTCGCTCAGTCATGTCTGACTCTTTGCGACCCCATGAATCGCAGCACGCCAGGCCTCCCTGTCCATCACCAACTCCCGGAGTTCACTCAGACTCATTTCCATCAAGTCAGTGATGCCATCCAGCCATCTCATCTTCTGTCGTTCCCTTCTCCTCCTGCCCCCAATCCCTCCCAGCATCAGAGTCTTTTCCAATGAGTCAACTCTTCACATGAGGATGCCAAAGTACTGGAGTTTCAGCTTCAGCATCATTCCCTCCAAAGAAATCCCAGGGCTGATCTCCTTCAGAATGGACTGGTTGGATCTCCTTGCAATCCAAGGGACTCTCAAGAGTCTTCTCCAACACCACAGTTCAAAAGCATCAATTCTTCAGTGCTCAGCCTTTTTCAGAGTCCAACTCTCACATCCATACATGACCACTGGAAAAACCATAGCCTTGACTAGACGAACCTTTGTGGACAAAGTAATGTCTCTGCTTTTCAATATGCTATCTAGGTTGGTCATCACTTTCCTTCCAAGGAGTAAGCGTCTTTCAATTTCATGACTGCAGTCACCATCTGCAGTGATTTTGGAGCCCAGAAAAATAAAGTCTGATACTGTTTCCACTGTTTCCCCATCTATTTCCCATGAAGTGATGGGAACGGATGCCATAATCTTAGTTTTCTGAATGTTGAGCTTTAAGCCAACTTTTTCACTTTCCACTTTCACTTTCATCAAGAGGCTTTTTAGCTCCTCTTCACTTTCTGCCATAAGAGTGGTGTCATCTGCATATCTGAAGTTATTGATATTTCTCCCATCAATCTTGATTCCAGCTTGTGTTTCTTCCAGTCCAGCGTTTCTCATGATGTACTCTGCATAGAAGTTAAATAAGCACGGTGACAATATACATCCTTGACGAACTCCTTTTCCTATTTGGAACCAGTCTGTTGTTCCATGTCCAGTTCTAACTTTCGCTTCCTGACCTGCATACAAATTTCTCAAGAGGCAGGTCAGGTGGTCTGGTATTCCCATCTCTTTCAGAATTTTCCAGTTTATTGTAATCCACACAGTCAAAGGCTTTGGCATAGTCAATAAAGCAGAAATAGATGTTTTTCTGGAACTCTCTTGCTTTTTCCATGATCCAGTAGATGTTGGTAATTTGATCTCTGCCTTTTCTAAAACCAGCTTGAACATCAGAAAGTTCACAGTTCATGTATTGTTGAAGCCTGGCTTGGAGAATTTTGAGCATTACTTTACTAGCATGTGAGATGAGTGCAATTGTGTGAAAGTTTGAGCATTCTTTGGCATTGCCTTTCTTTGGGATTGAAATGAAAACTGACCTTTTCCAGTCTTGTGGCCACTGCTGAGTTTTCCAAATTTGCTAGCATATTGAGTACAGAACTTTCACAGCATCATCTTTCAGGATTTGAAATAGCTCCACTGGAATTCCATCACCTCCACTAGCTTTGTTCATAGTGATGCTTTCTAGGCCCCCTTGACCTCATATTCCAGGATGTCTGGCTCTAGATGAGTGATCACACCATCGTGATTATCTGGGTCGTGAAGTTCTTTTTTGTACAGTTCTTCTGTGTATTCTTGCCATCTCTTCTTAATATCGTCTGCTTCTGTTAGGTCCATACCATTTCTGTGCTTTATCGGGCCCATCTTTGCATGAAATGTCCCCTTGGTATCTCTAATTTTCTTGAAGAGATCTCTAGCCTTTCCTATTCTGTTGTTTTCCTCTATTTCTTTGCATTGATCGCTGAGGAAGGCTTTCTTATCTCTTCTTGCTATTCTTTGGAACTCTGCATTCAGATGTTTCTATCTTTCCTTTTCTCCTTTGCTTTTCACTTCTCTTCTTTTCACAGCTATTTGTAAGGCCTCCCCAGATAGCCATTTTGCTTTTTTGCATTTCTTTTCCATGGAGACGGTCTTGATCCCTGTCTCCTGTACAATGTCATGAACCTCATTCCATAGTTCATCAGGCACCTTATCTCTCAGATCTAGGCCCTTAAATCTATTTCTCACTTCCATTGTATAATCATAAGGGATTTGATTTAGGTCATACTTGAATGGTCTAGTGGTTTTCCCTATTTTCTTCAATTTCAGTCTGATTTGGTAATAAGGAGTTCATGATCTGAGCCACAGTCAGCTCCTGGTCTTGTTTTTGTTGACTGTATAGAGCTTCTCCATCTTGGGTTCAAAGAATATAATCGATCTGATTTCAGTGTTGACCATCTGGTGATGTCCATGTGTAGAGTCTTGCCTTGAGTTGTTGGAAGAGGGTGTTTGCTATGACCAGTGCATTTTCTTGGCAAAACTCTATTAGTCTTTGCCCTGCTTCATTCCGTATTCCAAGGCCAAATATGCCTGTTCCTACAGATGTTTCTTGACTTCCTACTTTTGCATTCCAGTCCCCTATAATGAAAAGGACATCTTTTTGGGGTGTTAGTTCTAAAAGGTCTTGTAGGTCTTCATAGAACCGTTCAACTTCACCTTCCTCAGGGTTACTGGTTGGGGCATAGACTCAGATTACTGTGATATTGAATGGTTTTCCTTGGAAATGAACAGAGATAATTCTGTCGTTTTTGAGATTGCATCCAACTACTACAGATGGTGACTGCAGCCATGAAATTAAAAGACGCTTACTCCTTGGAAGGAAAGTGATGACCAACCTAGACAGCATATTCAAAAGCAGAGACATTACTTTGCCAACAAAGGTCCATCTAGTCAATGCTATGGTTTTTCCTGTGGTCATGTATGGATGTGAAAGTTGGACTGTGAAGAAGGCTGAGTGCAGAAGAATGAATGCTTTTGAACTGTGGTGTTGGAGAAGACTCTTGAGAGTCCCTTGGACTGCAAGGAGATCCAACCCGTCCATTCTGAAGGAGATCAGCCCTGGGATTTCTTTGGAAGGAATGATGCTAAAGCTGAAACTCCAGTACTTTGGCCACCTCATGCGC
>NW_011488621.1:653147-660626 GCF_000754665.1 Bison bison bison
TGGCGTGCTGCGATTCATGGGGTTGCAAAGAGTTGGACACGACTGAGCGACTGATCTGATCTGATCTGACTGCATTTTGGACTCTTTTGTTGACCATGATGGCCACTCCATTTCTTCTGAGGGATTCCTGCCCGCAGTAGTAGATACAATGGTCATCTGAGTTAAATTTACCCATTCCAGTCCATTTTATTTCGCTGATTCTTAGAATGTCGACATTCACTCTTGCCATCTCTTGTTTGACAACTTCCAATTTGCCTTGATTCATGGACCTGACATTCCAGGTTCCTATGCAATATTGCTCTTTACAGCATTGGACCTTGCTTCTATCACCAGTCACATCCACAACTGGGTATTGTTTTTGCTTTGGCTATATCCTTTAATTCTTTCTGGAGTTATTTCTCCACTGATCTCCAGTAGCATATTGGGCCCCTACTGACCTGGGGAGTTCCTCTATCAGTATCCTATCATTTTGCCTTTTCATACTGTTCATGGGGTTCTCAAAGCAAGAATACTGAAGTGGTTTGCCACTCTCTTCTCCAGTGGACCACATTCTGTCAGATCTCTCCACCATGACCTGCCTGTCTTGGGTTGCACCATGGGCATGGCTTAGTTTCATTGAGTTAGACAAGGCTGTGGTCCTAGTGTGATTAGATTGACTAGTTTTCTGTGAGTATGGTTTCAGTGTGTCTGCCCTCTGATGCCCTCTTGCAACACCTACCATCTTACTTGGGTTTCTCTTACCTTGGGCGTGGGGTATCTCTTCACTGCCGCTCCAGCAAAGTGCAGCTGCTGCTCCTTACCTTGGAGGAGGGGTATCTCCTCACCGCCGCCCTTCCTGACCTCAACATGGGATAGCTCTTCTAGGCCCTCCTGTGCCCGTGCAGCCACTGCTCTTGGACGTGGGGCTGGTTCTCCCGGCCGCTACCCTTGGCCTGGGGCATAGGGTAGCTCCTCCCGGCAGCCACCCCTGACCTTGTTCGCCGGGTGTCTCCTCTCAGCCGCCGCACTTGACCTCGGACGCGGGGTAGCTCCTCTCGGCCGCTGCCCTTGACCTCGGACGTGGGGTAGCTCCTCCCGGCTGCCGCCCCTGACCTCGGACTTGGGTAGGTGTTCTCCGCCGTTCCTGCACCATCACAGCCTGGCACCCTCGGCCGCTGCCCCTGACCTCAGACGTGGGGTAACTCCTTTTGGCCGACGCCCTTCGGGCAAGGGGTCCTACCGGCTTCTGCCCCTGACCTCGGACGTGAGATAGCTCCTCTCAGCCACGCTTAGTGCGCCAGTTGTGGTTGCAGCCGCTGCCGCCGTGCTTAGTGCGCAGGTCGCAGCTGCGGTCTTATCAAAGGGCAAAAGCATATCTTTTCTATATCTTTAATGTTGCATCCATATACGATGATAGAGGCTCCCTAGACTTGTGGTAATCATTTCATGATGTATGTATGTAATGTAAAGCATTATACTGTATACCTTAAACTTTTACAGTACTGTATGTCAATTATATCAATAAAACTGAAAGGAAAACAATCAATGAGAAGAAAGATGGAAACCCAAAAGAAAATCAGAGAAGAATATGTCAGGAAAATATCATTAACAAAAAATAGAAATACAGATGAATATATATAAATATCATATCTCACTAGAAATGAGAAGTAAAATGCTATATAAAACATTATCTGCTATTATTTATAGTTTGAATTTTTTTTAATCGCATTTCAAAAATACAAAATTAGCACTCCTATACCCAGCTGACACAAGCAAAGATGGATACAATTTTTCTGGAAGCTTCATTGACATGAGATCTCATGAGTATTAAAAACAGTCAAAAATAAGCAATCTGACCTTAAAGTTCCACTTCTGCTAAGTTAGCTTAAGGAAATAGTAATGACAATTTACTACCTTGTGGAACCTACTCATATACCAATAAAGTGATAGCCAAAAGTTTGCCCTGCACTGGTCACTTTCTTGTGCATATTTCTTAATTTAGTGGCTTTTTCCCCTAGGACACTAGCTTTACAATGTATTTTTACCTCTGCTAAGCCTCTGTTTTATATTTTTTAGGAAGAAAAAAAAGCTCATTGCTCTACTAATGATTACCTACTTTCTACGGTTTCCTAAAGAATAAGTCACTTCGATAATATTGGAAGGCATAATAAGTTCAATTCCATAGAACAAAACTTAATTGCTCAGCCTCCTAGAGTCTCAAAATACTTAACTGGGATTTTAAAGTGATACTGCATGTGAAATTGCTTCGTCAGTTCGACTTGATTGTTTTATTAGTTTTTGTAGTGGATTCTTCACCCGGATCACTGATGTCCTTTTCAGTCATCTTTATACAAATTCTTGTACTTAAGTGTTGGCTTACCCTCAGGATTCTGTTCTTGGCTTTCTTTTATTTTCAAAATATATGGAATCCCTGAGCTAATTTTATCTCCTATAATATCTTCAAACAGCACATATTGTCAATGGTTCACAATTTATGTTACTGTCCGTTTGTCTTCTGGTTCTGCTCTTTTCTTTTAGGCATTTATATGGATAGAGTTGTGCTTTCCAATTCCTTTGAAGTTACACATGCCTGTGTGACTTTCTTTGGCAAGTATAATGTTAACCAGAAGAGACACGTATGACTTCCAGGCAGAAATCTCTAAAAGACAGTGTGCAATTTTACAAAGTTCTCTCCTGTGCAAGGGTCAGTCACTTTCCAGTTGGTAAAGTCTCCTTCATCTGATATCTTTGAGTAAGACCTAGAGGGATATGTAACCTCAGCAGAAAATAAAATTTGTATTTAAGTCACTAAGATGCTGTGGCTGTTCATTACTGCAGCAGAACTTTGACTGACTGGCACTGCCCCAATTCCAATTTTTTTTTTTAACCTGGACATCTACATTTTGATGTTCCACAGGCAAAGTATAACATAATCTTCCTCCCAAATTGATTTTTCCCTGGAGTCCTCCAAATTTCTTAATGGAACTTCTGTACAATTAGTTGTCCTGTGGTTCATTTTAATCCTTCTCTATTACACCCACATCTGATCAGTTATGGCACCCATTCATTCTAACTCCTAGGTACCTTCATAGGAAGCATCACACTCTGTTTTAACTGGTGCTTCCTTGGTTCCTGCCACAGTTATTACAAATCCTTCCCAGTCAAATTTCCAGTTCATCTACTTGGCACCCCTCCAAACAGCAATAGCATAATTAAGCTTCCTAAAATGTAAAAGTGACCATATCACTTCTCAGCCTGAAATGATTCAATATTTTCCTTTATAATTCAAGAGTAAGTCCAAAGGTTTAAATGTCATACAAGGCTTTTCAAGTTATTATCTCTGGCTACCTTTCAAGTTTTATTTCTCTCTCACACACACAGCCTTTATGTTCCAATAGTATTAAACTCCTCGGCTGAATATATCCTACTATTTCCTACTTTCATGCCTTTGTCTTTGTTTTTCTCAAATATCTGTATGTCAAGTCCCTAGCACTGGAGTATCCTGAAGATGAATGTAAAACAGTTTTAGTTACTTCTTGGAAGTTGCACGTGGGCTCTTTGCATGCTGTGCAATGGAAAGACCAAATAGCAAGCTATTTTGCAGAGAG
This sequence comes from Bison bison bison, assembly GCF_000754665.1. Lineage (NCBI taxonomy): Eukaryota > Metazoa > Chordata > Mammalia > Artiodactyla > Bovidae > Bison > Bison bison. The sequence goes on from NW_011488621.1 coordinate 656,735, forward strand.
AAAATGCTTTAATGTAGGGTTGCCAAACAAGGAGACAGCAACCAAGGCTCTTATCTGTCTCCCCAGTCAGGTTTTGTGTGGGATATTTATTGTGGGAGAAAGAAACAGGAGGGTGTTGGGGCTAAGAAACAATTGGTGGGAGGGTAAAGTCAATTTTAAGAGTCTTCTGAGCAGATGCAACTATCTTTCATGTCTCCTCATGGGCTGTATGTGTTAATTCAGGGGGGATTCATGTGTTCATGTGGTAAATTATCAGTGCATGACATCTAAAGTTCCCTTATCATTCTAGTTCCCAAATACATCTGAGTGATATTCAGTCAAAGGAGAATACCAGCAAGCTGTTTCCTCATCAGTGTTCCTATTGTTCTGTAAACTAACCTCAAAGGTCTCAGTTCATCATCTTTTACCTTATTTTAACCTGGTAGAAATGAGGGTACAATTTCAAAAGTAGATTGATTTGTTTTGAAAAATTGTCTAGGGATGGGGAAAAAATACACCAACTCATGTTTTATTAAGAAAATACTGTTTGTGTCTCTAAGTTGTTGTTATTCAATCCCCAAGTCATGTCCGACTCTTTGTGACCCCATGAACTACAGCACACCAGGCTTTCTTGTCCTAATCATCTCCCAGAGTTTGCACAAATTTGTCCATTGAATCAGTGATGCCATCTAACCATCTCATCCTCTGTTGACCTCTTCTTCTTCTGCCTTCAATCTTTCCCAGCATCAGGTTCTTTTCCAGTGAGTCAGCTGTTCTCATCAGCTGACCAAAGCATAGTAACTTCAGCTTCAGCACCTCCTTGCTGTGTGTCTGTAGACTCTCTCTATATTTTTTAATAACTATTCATCTTAGAATTCTCAATGTGAGAATAAAATTGTTAAGCCATTTTAAAGCTTCAATTAATAGAATTTTTAAGACTAGAATAAAATCCATTTAGAATGATTAAGGTCCCAAATATCATCATGTACCAGTGCAATGTCTTCCGGGTGAACATAATTAATGAGTGCTATTTAGAATCAAAGCCAAAATGAATATCAAAACAAAACAACTTTGAGCCCATAAATTGATGAAACTCTTCATATCATTACTTACTTCAACATGACATCCCTCCAATAAAATACAGGTGACAAAAAAGTTACAGATGCTGTCAGTAAGCTCCAAGTAGAATAGCCTCTGCTTTTAATAAGTGATCAAAATGGTGTCTAGAAAGACACTGAGCTCTGCTTCACCCACAGGCAAACCAAGATTGTAACTATTTACAGAGCAACTATCTATGAGAACAACCTGAATACCAGCAGAAAAGATCATCTGCAGCTGAAGATATAAAGAAGAAGCCATAATAAAATAGGTAGGGGGGCAGAGACACATATGGTCAAGACCCATAGCTCTGGGGAGGCAACCCACAAAAGGGAGGATAGCTACAATTGCAATGATTCTCCCAAAGGAGCAAATGATCCAAGCTCCACCAGAGGGCTCCCCAGAATGGGGGTCCTGCACCAAGAAGAGGAACCCCCAGAATATTTGGCAATGAAGGCCAGTGGGACATATTCAGGAGAACCACAGGTCTATGGGTAATAGAAACACCACTTTTAAAGGAAATTAATAAAATATTGCAGGCTGTGAAACCTGGGGGCAGTGATCTGAAAGGATCACATATTCACCTGCTGATCTTTGCAGAGGCTCTCAGTGAGAAAGGAGGCAGTTAAAACTCAGCCTGGGCACATGCATGCTGGCAGCAACCATGTTGTGGAGCTCATTCTACTACAAGAACACTAATACTGATAAGTGCCATTTGAAATCCTTCCTCAAGGTGTTCAGTTCAGTTCAGTCGCTCAGTCATGTCCAACTCTTTGTGACCCCATGAACCACAGCACGCCAGGCCTCCCTGTCCATCACCAACTCCCAGAGTTCACCCAAACCCATGTCCATTTAGTTGGTGATGCCATCCAACCATCTCATCCTCTGTCATCCCCTTCTCCTCCTGCCCTCAGTCTTTCCCAGCATCAGGGTCTTTTCCAATGAGTCAGCTTTTCCCATCAGGTGGCCAAATTATTGGAGTTTCAGCTTCAACATCCATCCTTCCAATGAACACCCAGGACTGATTTCCCTTAGGATGGACTGGTTGGATCTCCTTGCAGTCCAAGGGACTCTCAAGAGTCTTCTCCAACACCACAGTTCAAAAGCATCAATTCTTCGGCACTCAGCTTTCTTTATAGTCCAACTCTCACATCCATACATGACCAGTGGAAAAACCATAGCCTTGACTAGATGGACCTTTGTGGACAAAATAATGTCTCTGCTTTTTAATACACTGTCTAGGTTGGTCATAACTTTCCTTCCATAACTCCTTGGAGGAGTAAGCATCTTTTAATTTCATGGCTGCAATCATCATCTGCAGTGATTTTGGAGCCCCAAAAAAATAAAGTCAGCCACTGTTTCCCCATCTATTTCCTCAAGGTGTGGCAGGACCCAGTTCCATCCACCAGCATCATGAAGCCTCCATGGAAGGCAGGACCTGACAATCAACAGGACTGAGACCCAGCCATTGCTAGCAGCATGCCCACAGAAGTTGAACTGGCCACAACAGAAGGACACATGCAGCCCACATAAAGAGCACCACCAGAACATACAGCTCTCATAACCATAGGTGAGTGCTGATGGGCTTCACGGTACATTTTTATGTAAGGCCAATTCTCCAAGAGCAAGAAATGTAACTAAACTACATAGGAATACAAATACATAGAAATAAAAACAGTGAAAAAGAGAAAATGAGGCAACAGAGAAATGGGTTCTAGATGAAAGAACAAGATAAAACTCTAGAAGGAGAACTAAGTGAAGTAGAGAAGAAAAGTATCCAGTAAACAGTTTAAGGTAATGACCATAAAGATGCTCAAAGGACTTGGGAAAAGAATAGATGAAGAGAGTAAGAAATTGGAAGTTTTTTTAAAAAAGTTAGAAAATAGAAAGAAGAACCAATCAAGCCTGAAGAATTCATAGCTGAAATAAAAACTACACTAGAAGGAATATGCAGTAGATTAGATGATACAGAGGAACAGATCAGCAAATAAGGAGTAGTAGAAATCACTCAAGCTGAACAGAAGGAAAAAAGAGTCTAAAAAATGAGAGCAGTTTAAGATGTTCTGGGACAACACCAAGCGGACTTACATTTGCATTATGGTAATCTCAGAAGAAGAGGAAGAGAGAGAAAAGAGCAGAAAACATTTGAAAGCATGAGAGCTGAACATTTTCCTAACCTAGAGAGAAAAACAGACATTCAGGTCCAGGAAGCACAGAGAGTCCTAAAGCACAAATTGATCCAAAGAAAACCACCCCAAGACACATCATAGCTAAAATGGCAAAAATTAAAAGTAAAGAAAGAATATTTTTAAAATCAAAGAAGACAACATAGTATACAAGGAAAATCACAAAGGGCTATCAGTTGATTTGAAGTAGAAATTCTGCAGGACAGAATGGAGGAGCATAACACACTAAGGTGACAAAAGGGAAAAAAAAAAAACTTCAGTCAAGAACCTGAAACCTGACAAAGATCCCACAAAAAAAGAAAACTACAGGCCAATATCACTGATGAATATAGATGCAAAAATCCTAAACAAAATTCTAGCAATCAGAATCCAACAACACATTAAAAAGATCATACACCATGACCAAGTGGGCTTTATCCCAGGGATGCAAGGATTCTTCAATATCCGCAAATAAATCAATGTAATACACCACATGAACAAATTGAAAAACAAAAACCATATGATTATCTCAATAGATGCAGAGAAAGCCTTTGACAAAATTCAACACCCATTTATGATAAAAACTCTCCAGAAAGCAGGAATAGAAGGAACATACCTCAACATAATAAAAGCTATATATGACAAACCCA
>NW_011488621.1:661415-681143 GCF_000754665.1 Bison bison bison
AAACTCAAAATGGATTAAAGATCTCAACGTAAGACCAGAAACTATAAAACTCCTAGAGGAGAACATAGGCAAAACACTCTCTGACATACATCACAGCAGGATCCTCTATGACCCACCTCCCAGAATATTGGAAATAAAAGCAAAAATAAACAAATGGGACCTAATTAAACTTAAAAGCTTCTGCACATCAAAGGAAACTATTAGCAAGGTGAAAAGACAGCCTTCAGAATGGGAGAAAATAATAGCAAATGAAGCAACCGACAAACAACTAATCTCAAAAATATACAAGCAACTCCTCCAGCTCAACTCCAGAAAAATAAATGACCCAATCAAAAAATGGGCCAAAGATCTAAATAGACATTTCTCCAAAGAAGACATACAGATGGCTAACAAACACATGAAAAGATGCTCAACATCACTCATTATCAGAGAAATGCAAATCAAAACCACTATGAGATACCATTTCACACCAGTCAGAATGGCTGTGATCCAAAAGTCTACAAATAATAAATGCTGGAGAGGGTGTGGAGAAAAGGGAACCCTCTTACACTGTTGGTGGGAATGCAACTAGTACAGCCACTATGGAGAACAGTGTGGAGATTCCTTAAAAAACTGGACATAGAACTGCCTTATGATCCAGCAATCCCACTGCTGGGCATACACACTGAGGAAACCAGAAGGGAAAGAGACACGTGTACCCCAATGTTCATCGCAGCACTGTTTATAATAGCCAGAATATGGAAGCAACCTAGATGTGCATCAGCAGATGAATGGATAAGAAAGCAGTGGTACATATACACAATGGAGTATTACTCAGCCATTAAAAAGAATACATTTGAATCAGTTCTAATGAGGTGGATGAAACTGGAGCCTATTATACAGAGTGAAGTAAGCCAGAAGGAAAAACACCAATACAGTATACTAATGCATATATATGGAATTTAGAAAGATGGTAACGATAACCCTGTATGTGAGACAGCAAAAGAGACACTGATGTATAGAACAGGCTTATGGACTCTGTGGGAGAGGGAGAGGGTGGGAAGATTTGGGAGAATGGCATTGAAACATGTGAAATGTCATGTATGAAACGAGATGCCAGTCCAGGTTCAGTGCACGATGCTGGATGCTTGGGGCTGGTGCACTGGGATGACCCAGAGGGATGGTATGGGGAGGGAGGAGGGAGGAGGGTTCAGGATGGGGAACACATGAGAAATAAAGGAATAAACAATTAAAAAAAATAAAAATTAAAAAAAAATAAAAAATAAAAAAAAAAGAAAAGAAAAAGAATATTCAATTTGGCAAAGCTTTATTCATATTTGATGGAAAGACTGAAAGTTTTACACACAGCAAAAGCTAAAAGCACCACCAAACCAGTTATAAAAGACATGTTAAAGGAACTTCTCTAACCTAAAAAGAAAAGGCTGAAAATAGAAATATTAAATCATAATAGGAAAACTTTCATTGCTAAAGGGAAATATACAGCAAAGATAACAGATAAATAAATCAACTTATAAAACTAGTAAGAAAGATAAAAGACAAAAGTAGTAAAATCTTGTACATCCACAATAAGCAGTTAAGGGATACACAAAACAAAAAGATGCAAAATTTAATGTTAAAAACAGTAAACTAGCTGTTGTTGTTCAGTTGCTCAGTTGTGTCTGACTCTTCTTGACCCCATGGACTGCAGCACACCAGGTTTCCCTGTTCTTCACTATCTCCCAGAATTTGCTCAAACTCATGTCCACTGAGTCAGTGATTCCATCCAAACATCTCATCCTCTGTCACCCCCTTCTCCTCCTGCCCTCAATCTTTCCCAGAATCGTTGTCTTTTCCAATGAGCCAGCTCTTTGCATCAGATGGCCAAAGTATTGGAATTTCAGCTTTAGTATCAGGATTTATAATGAATATTCAGGGTTGATTTCCTTTAAGATTGACTGGTTTGATTTCCTTGCTGTCCAAGGGCCTCTTAGGAAGGGAGGTGTCCTCTGCCTGTCTGAGTTATTGACATTTGTCCCAGCCAGCACAGCATGATGCACTCTGCATATAAGTTAAATAAGCAGGGTGACAGTATAGAGCCTTGATGTATTCCTTTCCAATTTTGAACCAGTCCATTGCTCCATGAAACTAGTGGGAGATGGTAGAAAAGCAGGATTGTTAAAATGTGTTTGAATTGAGATTAGCAACTTAAAATAACCATATAGATATATAGAGATATTATTTGCTATATATAAACCTCATAGAATCCACAAGCCAAACATCTATATTAGGTATCTACACACACACACACACACACACACACACACACACAAAGGAAAAAAACCAAAAATAGTGGTCATCAAAGCACAAGGGGCAGTGATAAAAGAAGAAGAAAGTGGGAAAGAAGAAACACAGAAAGAAAGCTAAAACAAGTAACAAAATGACAAGTATATACTTATCAATAATTATTTTAAATATAAATGGACCACATGCTCCAACCAAAAGACATAGAGTAGTTGAACTGAGACAAAAACAGAACTCAGATATATGTTGCTTACAAGAGACTCATTAAAGATCTAAAGAAAAACACAGACTGGAAGTGAAGCTATGGAAAAAGATATTTCATGCAAAAGATGTTTAATTTCATGAAAATAAAAAGAAATATAAGATATCAATACTTACATCAGACAAAATAGACTGTAAAGCAAAGGCTGTAATAAGAAACAAAGAAGAATTTTACATAATTATCAATGGATAAATCCAAGAAGAAAATATAATTATTGCAAATATATATGCACTGAACACAGGACAACCTCAATACATAAAGCAAATATTGAAGGACATAAAGGGAAAAACTAAAAGTAACACAAAAATAGAAGAATACTTTATCATCCCATTTACAGCAATGGACAAATCACCCAAATGTAAAATCAGCAAGGAACACTGATCTTAAAACACATATTAGATGAAATGGACTTTAGCAGATGCATATAGAACATTCCACCCCCAAACAGCAGAATATACATTCTTTTTAATTATACAGGAACACTCTCCAGGATGAATCACATGGTATGCCAAATAACAAGCCTCAGTAAACTTAAGACTCCTGAAATTCTATCAAGCATCTTTCCTAACCAAAATGCCATGAGACTGGAAATCAACCACAAGAAAAAAATGGCAAAAAACACAAACACTTGAAGACTAAACAATATGATACTAAACATCCAATGCATTTCTGAAGAAAGCAAAGGAGAAATCCAAAATTGTCTGGAAACAAATGAAAGCCAAACAAAACAATCCAAAATATATGGGCTGCATTAAAAGCAGTTCTAAGAGTGCATTTATAGCAATGCAAGCTTATCTAACTAAACAAGAAAAATCTCAGATAAACAACCTAACCTTCCACCTAAAAGAACTAGAAAAAGAACAAACAAAATCCAAAGTTAATAGAAGAAAAGAAATTATAAAGATCAAAGCAGAAGCAAATGAAATAGAGACTAAAAAAGAAATGGAAAATATCAATGAAACTAAGAGCTAGTTCTTTAAAAAGACAAAATAATAAAACCTTACCCAGACTCACCAAGAAAAAGGGAGAAGACCTATATCAATAAAATCAGAAATGAAAGAAAAGTTACAGTCAATACCAAAGAAATAAAAAGGATAATAGAGACCACTACAATCATACACAGTAATCTAGACGAAATGGGCAAATCCTAGAAATGTACACTCTCCCAGGAATAAGGAAGACATAGAAAATACGAAGAGAACAATTATCAATAATGAAGTTGAATCAGTAATTTAAAATTCACACACAAAAAATGTAGGATCAGATGGCTTCATGTAAATTCTACCAAATACTTAGAAAAGAGTTAACATCTATCCTTCTCAAACTATTCTTTAAAAATGCAGTTGAGAGGAGGATCTCCCAACTCTTTCTATGAGGTCAGTATTGCCTTGATACAAAAACCATACAAAGACAGCCCTCCCCCCAAAAAATTACAGACCAATCCCATGTTGGCGCTAGTGGTAAAGAACCCACCTGCAAATGCCAGAGATGTAAGAGATAAAGGTTCAATCCCTGGGTCCATAAGATCCACTGGAGGAGGAAATGGCAACCCACTCCAGTGTTCTTGCCTGGAGAATCCCATGGATTGAGGAGCCTGGTGGGCCCATAGAGTCACAAAGAGTCAGACACAACTGAAGTGATTTAGCACAGAGCATAGCACCACTTGTGAACATAAATGCAAAAATTTTCAACAAAATATTAGCAAATTGGACCCAACAATATATTAAAAAGATTACATACCATGTTCAAGTGAATTTAATCCAGGAATTAATGTATTTTTCAATATCTGCAAATCAATCAATGTTATACACCCCACTAACAAATTGAAGCATGAAGCCATGTGATCATCTCAATAGATGCAGAAAAGATTCTGACAAAATTCAATATCCATTTTTTATTAAAAAAAAAAATTCTCAACAAAGTGGGTGTAGAGGAAACATACCTCAACATAATAAAGGCTATATATGGAAAACTCACTGCTAACATCATACCCAATGGTGAAAAGCTGAAAGTATTTCCACTCAGATCAAGAAAAAGACAAGGATGCCCACATTCACCATTTTTGCTCAAAGTAGTATTGGAAGTCTTAGTCATATCAATCAGACAAGAAAAAAATAAATGAATTCAGATAGGAAAGAAAAAAGTAAAATTAATCATTATTTGCAGATGTGTTACTATACATAAAAACTTCTAAAGATGCCACTCCCCACCTAACAACAACAACAAAAATTACCAAAACCCATCAGTAAATTCAGTAAATTTGAAGGACAGAAAATTAATAACAGAAATCTGTTGCATTTCCATATACTAACAATGAACTAACAGAAACAGAAGACAAAAAAAAAAAAAAAAAAAAACGCATTCACAATTTTATCAAAAAGAATAAAATACCTGGGAACAAATGTAACTAAGGAAGTGAAAAACCTGTTCACAGAAAACTATAAGAAATTGAGAAAAGCAGTTAAAGATGACACAAATAAATGAAAAGATAAACTATGCTCATGGATTGGGATAATCAATGTTAAAATGACCATACCACCCAAGACAATCTACAGATTCAATGCATCCCTATCAAACTGCCAATGGCATTTTTTCACAGAACTAGAACAAATAATTCTAAAATTTTTGTGGAAATACAAAATATCTCAACTAGCCAAAAAAAAAAAAAAATTGAAGAACAAAGCTGAAGGTATCATGTGCCCTGATTTCAAAATATACCACAAAACTACAATAAGCAAAATAGTGTGGTACTGGCATAAAAACAGACATATAGATCAATGGGTCAGAATAGAGAGCTCAGAAACGAATCCACTTACATAGGTAATTAATCTATGACAAAGGAAGCAAGAATATCCAATGGGAAACTATAATCCCATCAATAAACGGTGTTTGGAAAACTGGACAGCTACATAGAAAATAACCAAACTGGATAATTCTTGTACCACAAAAATAAACTCAGAATGGATTAAAGTCTTTAAAGTAAGACTTGAAACCACAGAAATCCTAGAATAAAGCCTGCTATACACTCTTTGACATTGGTCTTAGTAATAATTTTTTTGGATTTGTTTCCTCGGGTGAGGAAAACAAAAGCAAAATAATAGGACTATTTCAAACTAAAAATTTTTGCATAACAAAGGAAATTATCAACAAATTGAAAATTTAATCTACCTAATGGAAGATGATATTTGTAAATGATATATCTGACAAGGGGTTAATATCCAAAATATACAAAGAACTCATACAACTCAACATCAAAAAAAAAAAGGAAGTGCCATACAATCCAACAATTCTACTTCTAGACATTTAAGAAAAATTGAAAAATATATATGCACTCTTCTGTTCACTGCTGAATTATTTTCAGTAGCCAAGATATGGAAGCAACCTAAGTGCCCATCAATCAATAAATGAATAAAGAAGGATATTAGACAGAGAGACAGAGGCTATAGTGAAATATTACTTACCCACACACACAAAAAAATGAAATCTTGCCATTTGCAATTATATGGATGGACTTAAATGGTGATATGATAAGTGAAATGAGGCAAATACTGTATAAGAAAAATAATGTATATTTTCACTTATATGTGGAATATAATAAACAAAGCAAATGAACAAAGGGAAACAGCCATATATACTGAGAACAAATATGTGATAATTAAAGGGGAGAAGGTTTGGTGGAGGAGAGAAATAAGTGGGGAAGATTAAAAGGCACAAACTTCCAATTGCTACTTAAATAAGTATGTAAGAAGTGTACGAGTAGGGGGAAATAGTCAATAACTATGTAATATTCTTCTATGGTGACAGATGACAACTTGACTTATGGTGATCATTTTGAATAATGTACAATGAATTCTCAGAGTGTTTGAAGTCACTTATACTTCAAAAACAAACAAACTCATTTAAAAAGAGAACAGATTTGTGATTTCTGGAGGAAGGGGTGGGGGAACAGGGTAATTTAAATGGTACAAAGCTCCAGGTATAAGATAAATAAGTGCTAGGAATGTAATGTACAATATGGGTCTTCCCTGATGGCTCAGATGATAAAGAATTTGCCTGCAATGCAGGAGAACTGAGTTCGATCCCAGGCTTGGGAAGATCCCCTGGAGAAGGGAATAACTACCCACTCCAGTATTCTTGCCTGGAAAAGTCCATTGACAGAAGAGCCTGGTGGGCTACAGACCATAGGGTTGCAAAGGGATGGGCATGATAAATATAATTAACACTATTGAAAGTTGAGAGTAATTCCTGTGAGTTCTCATCACAAAGAAAAAAATGTATATTTCTTTAATTTTACATCTACATGAAATGATAAATGTTCACTAAATTTATTGTGATAATCATCTCATGATATATGTAAGTCAGATCATTATGCTGCTTGCTGCTGCTGCTAAGTTGCTTCAGTCGTGTCTGACTCTGTGCGACCCCATAGACGGCAGCCCACTAGGCTCCCCCGTCCCTGGGATTCTCCAGGCAAGAACACTGGAGTGGGTTGCCATTTCCTTCTCCAATGCATGAAAGTGAAAGTGAAGTCACTCAGTCTTGTCCAACTCTTCACGACCCCATGGACTGCCGCCTACCAGGATCCTCTGTCCATGAGATTTTCCAGGCAAGAGTACTGGAGTGGGTTGCCATTGTCTTCTCCGCATTATACTGTACCTTATACCGTATATTTATACAGTCCTATGTGTCAATTATATCTTAATAAATCTGGAAGGAAAAAAATAAAGAATAGCCTGTACCATATAAGAAGGTGTAATGCATGAAGCTGTAGTCATCCAACTCCGCTATTTGTCAGGAGCAGGATTTCTGGGAGTTGGAGGAGGTCAATGTATTTAACTGGAAAATACCAACACAAATTCTCATTACTACAAAATACAAAATGTTATGTATAAACGGCATTCCTCAACTTCAAGATTAAAAAATATACTCAGATTGTATGGTGTCCCAAACTTCTCATTTTCACCCCTTACCTGTCAATTTTCACCCTGTACCTGTCAATTTTCAAAAAACTAGTCAGAAGCTATTTTTACCACTAAATTTGGGAAGGGATGCATGCTCAGTTGTGTCCAACTTTTTGCAACCCTATGGACTATAGCTCACCAGGCTCCTCAGTCAGTGGAATTTTGCAGGCAAGAATACTAGAGTGGGTTGCCATTTCCTATTCCAGGGGATTTTCCTGACCCAGGGATCAAACTCATATCTCTTGAGTCTCCTGCATTGGCAGGTCGAGTTTTACGATTGGTGCCACCTGGGATATTTGGTGAGGACTGATGATAAAAAACTCCTTTCAGAGGACTGTCACCAAGATGATCCAGAAGTTTAATTCAGCATGTCTTGAATGCTTTGTGATTTAAAGCGTCTCAAAATTTGTATTCAATCAGTAATAGTAATAAGAAAAAAAGTATTTGCATCACCAATTATCTGACTTCAGGCAGTTTCAGTTTGTAGCATTCTTTTTTATTTTCACTTTCAGTAAAAAATAAAGGAAAACAACCATTTTAAAAGGAGATTTTGGTAGTATGTTATTTGTGATTGAGACTAATTTATTTAAATATATATATATATTTTTTTTTATTTACTTCTGGTAATAATTAACCAGAAAAGAAAATGCTGGCCAAAAAAAGAAAAAAATATATATGTATAAATAAAAGAGTTTGGCATCATACCCTGTTGATGTCTACTCAAGAAAAGCAAATCCCATAGCAGTCAATCTTTTAGAGTCTTTGGACAACCCAGTGAATAGGAGTACAAAGCCTATTGTCCAACAGTGTCATTCAGGAAAGACTAATCCTTAGACAACAAAGAGATAACATGTTTAGCAATGACATGTTACATTCTATATTTTAAATTAGTAAATTATTTTTCAACATGTTTAGGAAATAATACTTTATTTATATGGACTTGTATTCCTAGAGATCATTTCTCAAACGCTTAATATCGTTTACCTCTCTGGGTTCAAGACTGCTTATCCTCTAAGACAGAAATTGGTGGGAGGAAGCATGTGTTTGTGAAGGGGTGCATCTGTACTTCTGAAAGGTGTTTCTTCTCAAATTTCATGATTCTGATTCAGCCTCCTTGCAGTCTGACTTCCCTGTTTGAGGAGTCCAGTCTAACTTCCCTGTTCAAAGATTCCAGTCTAAGGCTATAGTTTATAGCCTTTGTAGACTGCTGGTGAACAGTGAGCTAGCAATGAATTTCTGGTTTAGAGATAAGGGAATGATACATTTCCATGAAAATTATAATAGACATGGAGAAAGACAACAGTATGAGTAATCTTTAAAATCACAATTTTGGAAGAATGCTAAGTTCTATCAAATAGTAAAATTCCATTTTGAAAATCAAACCACAGAGAGGGTAAACAGTTCTACTATAATGTAAATAGTAAAGCTTACTACATATTTGTAAGAGTGAGAAATTTGATTTTGAAATATACAGACCTGAATGTGTGTTCCCAAATCATGCCAATAAAAACATCCATTTCCCATTTTGTGTTACCTATCTAAATGACTTTTAACAATGATAGATAAAAATTAAAATTTTTGCATTGTTGACATTTTTTAAGTACAGTTCTGATTTTTCAGTTATTTTCCTAAATAGTTTTACAATATGTATTTGGTCTCATAACTGAAGGTAACAAAAATAATCAATGTTGGACGTGATTCAGAGTAGCTCTCTTGTATTTCTCCATGTCTTGCAAGTGAGGCACTGACTTACATTGTTCCTTGGTTTTCAGTGATGATTGTTGTATAAAAGGCCTTGGAAGATACATATAGCATTCTTTGCTGGAGCAAAACACAGAAATGCCTATCCAGGTCTTTAACCTCAGAGTTCTTTTCCTGCAGTTCAACCCACCCATAGTAATATTGCCTGGAAAATTCCATGAACAGAAGAGCCTGGCCAGCTACAGTCCATGGGGTCACAAAGAGTTGGACACAACTGAGCACACCGAACTCAACTCTGAATGTAATCATCATCCGACCCTTTAGGACTAGGAAAACCAGCTCACAAATGCTGATACTCTGGCTAACTGCTAATGCTGTGAGTAGTAAACTGTCTTTTGGCCCTGACCCAGGAGTTTCATGTCCTCAACTTGCATTATTAAATGTCAGGCAAACTTTCAAGCTTATGAGTAAAATATCAAACTCTTCAGTCCTTGACCATCAGGTGTACTGAAGTGAAGATAAATCTCAAACATAGTTGGACATAATGAAAGTTAGTAATGGGCCTATTATTTTATCGGGTTACAACAGAGGTAGCCAACTTTTTCTTAATGGTCCTGTTAATAAGTATTTTAGGGTTTTAGGGCCTTACATTCCCTTTTACAGCTACTCAACTCTGCTGTTATAGCACAAAATCACCATAGCTAGTACACAAATGATAAGCATGGCCATATTCCTATAAAACTTTATTTGTAGATACTAAACTTTGAATTCCCTATAAATTCACATGTAATTAAAAATTTTAAATAGTTTTTCCAACCATTTAAAAAAAATTTAAAACCACAGTTAGCTCACAGGTTATATAAAAGCAAGTGTCAGACTGAATTTGGTTCATGAAACAACCACTGGAATAGAAAATGATGGCCAAAAAAAAAAAATTAAACATATTAGTTTATTTTTTGTTCTTTCTGTTTTAAGATATTTGGAAGAACTACAGACACATGGAGGATTTAAGATAGGAAATGGTTTTATAAGGAGAGTATAAAAATTGTCTCTTAACACTTCACTTTCCAACTTCAGATTCTAATGATGTTGATTTGTTTGCTTTATTGTCTAGAGTGCTTATATGAATTTTCACTTTCACTTTCAAAAAGGACAATTAGATTAACTTTTCAATTTCCTTTGAACAATAATGATTTTAATAATTTTTGCAGTATTTTGCATATATTCTTTAGGTATCTTTTAATTTAGTCTTCCATGAGACGCTTTAACTGGTAGACATCATATATACATATAATTAGTTTGTAAGGCCTCAAAAGCCTTGTGCCCATAAAGAACAGAATAAGCAAAGACATTTTCCTGCCATGTTATATTATATTAAATTTTACTGTTCTTTCTTGCCATCTTCTGTTTGACCACATCCAATTTACCTTGGACTTCCCAGGTGGCACTAGTGGTAAAAAAACCAGCCTGCCAATGCAGGAGTGTAAAAGATGTGGCTTCGATCCCTAGGTCAGGGAGATCTCCTGGAGAAGGGCATGGAAACCTTCTCTGTATTCTTACCTGGAGGATCCCATAGATGGAGAAGTCTAGCAGGCTATGGTCCATAGTGTTGTCGAGTCAGACATGACTGCAGCAACTTAGAATGCACGCATGAATTTACCTTGGTCAAGAGGGAGATGCCTAGAGTGAACATCGATATTTCAGGAATCAGGGAACTCAAATAGATGGGAATAGGTGAATTTAATTCAGATTACCATTATATTTACCACCCCTTAGAGTAGCCCTCATAGTTAACAAAAGAGTCAGAAATTCAGGACTTGGGTGCAATCTCAAAAGTAACAGAATGATCTCAGTTCATTTCCAAGGCAAACCATTCAACATCACAGTAATCCAAGTCTATGCCCCAACCACTATTGCTGAAGAAGCTGAAGTAGAATGGTTCTATGAAGACATACACCAAAAAAAAAAAGAAGAAGAAGAAGACTTGTTCTTTTCATCATAGGGGAATGAAATGCAAAAGAAATCAAAAGATACCTGGAATAACAGGAAAGTTTGGCCTAGGAGTATAAAATGAAGCAGGGAAAAGACTAACAGAGTTTTGCCAAGAGAACACATTGGCCATTGAAAATACCCTTTTCCAACAACACAAGAGATGACTCTACACATGGACATCACCAGATAGTCGATACCAAAATCAGGCTGATTGTGTTCTTTGCAGCTGAACATGAAGAAGCTCTATACAGTCAGCAAAACCAAGGCCTGGAGCTGACTGTGGATCAGATCACAAGCTCCTTAATGCAAAATTCATCCTTAAATTGAAGAAAGTAGGGAAAACCACTAGGCCATTCAGATATGCCTAAATTAAACTCCTTATGCTTATAAGGTTAAAGTGACAAATAGACTCAAGGGATTAAATCTGACAGATTGCCTGAAGAACTATGGATGGAGGTTCAAAACACTGTACAGGAAGAGGTGACCAAAATGATCCCAAAGGAAAAAAAAAAAAATGAAAGAAGGAAAATTGGTTGTCTGAGGAGGTCTTACAAATTGCTGAGAAAAGACGTGAAGGGCAAAGCAGAAAAGGGAAGGATATACCCAACCAAATGCAGAGTTTCAAGGAATAGAAAGGTGAGATAAGAAAGCCTTCTTGGTGAACAATACAATGAAATAGAGGAAAACAATGGAATGGGAAAGACTAGAGATCTCTTCAAGAAAATTAGAGGTACCAAGGGAAATTTTCATGCAAAGATAGGCTATAAAGGACAGAAATGGCAAGGACCTAACAGAAGCAAAAGAGATCAAGAAGAGGTGGCAAGGATACACAGAAGAACTGTACAAAACAATCTTAATAACCTATATAGCCACTCTGGTTCGGTCTCACCTAGAGCCAGACATCATGGAGTGTGAAGTCAAGTGGGCTGAGGAAACATTACTATGAACAAAGCTAGTAGAGGTGATGGAATTCCAGCTGAGGTATTTAAAATCACAAAAGATAGTACATTTAAGGTGCTATATTCAATATGTTAGCAAATTTGGAAAACTCAGCAATAGCCACAGGACTGGAAAAGCTCAGTTTTCATTCCAATCCCAAAGGAGGTCAGTGCCAAAGAATGTTCAAACTACTGTATAATTGTGCTCATTTCACATGCTAGCAAGGTAGTGCTAACAATCCTTCAAGCTATGGATTTTAAATACATGTACCAAGAACTTCCAGATGTCCAGGCTGGATTTAGAAAAGGCAGAGGAACCAGAGATCAAATTGCCAACTTCTGTTTGATCATAGAAAAATCAAGAGAATTGCAGAAAAACATCTACTTCTGCTTCATTGACTATGCTATAGCCTTTGACTGTGTGGATCACAACAAATGGTAGAAAATTCCTAAAAAGATAAGAATACCAGACCAGCTTACTTGCCTCCTTAGAAACCTGTATGAAGATCAAGATGCAACAGTTAGCACCATACATGGGAAAATGGACTGGTTCCAAATTAGGAAAGAGGACGTTAAGGCTACATATTGTCACCCTGCTTATTTAACTTATATGCAGAGTACATCATGAGAAATGCTGGACTGGATGAAGCACAAGCTGGAATCAAGATTTCTGGGAGAAATATCAGTAACTTCAGATATGCAGATGACACCACCCTTATGTCAGAAAGATAAGGAGAATTAAAGAGCCTTTTGATGAGAGTGAAAAAGATGGCTTAAAACTCAACATTGAAAAAACTAAGATCGTGGCATACAGTCCCATCACTGCATGGCAAATAGATGGGGAAACAATGGAAACAGTGACAGACTTTATTTTTCGGGCCTCCAAAATCACTACAGATGGTGACTACAGCCATGAAATTAAAAGACGCTTGCTCGTTGGAAGAAAAGTTATGACCAACCTAGACAGAATATTAAAAAGCAGAGACATTACTTTGCCAACTAAGGTCCATCTAGTCAAAGATATGGTTTTTCCATTAGTCATGTATGGATGTGACAGTTGGACCATAAGGAAACCTGAGCACCAAAGAATTAATGCTTTTGAACTGTCCTTCTGGAGAAGACTCTTGAGAGTCCCTTGGACTGCATGGAGATCCAACCAGTCCATCCTAAAGGAAATCAGTCCAAATATTCATTGGAAAGACTGATGCTGAAGCTGAAACTCTTGGCCACCTGATGCAAAGAACTGACTCATTGGAAGACCCTGATGCTGGGAAAGATTAAGGCAAGAGAAGAAGGGGGCAACAGAGATTGAATGGCGTCACTGACTCAATGGACATGAGCTTGAGTAAACTCTGGGATTTGGTGACGGACAGGGAGGCCTGGTGTGCTGCAGTCCATGGGGTCATAAAGAGTCAGATGCAACTGAGGGACTGAACTGAACTGATTGTAACCCTGCTTATTTAACTTATATGCAGAGTACCTCATGTGAAATTCTGGGCTGGATGAATCACAGGCTGAAGTCAAGATTGATGAGAGAAATATCAACAACCTCAGATATGCAGATGATACCACTCTAATGGCAGAAAGTGAAGAGGAACTAAAGAACCTCTTGATGAAGGTGAAAAAGGAGAATGTAAAAGTTGGCTTAAAACTCAACATTCAAAAACTCTAGTCAAGGCATCCAATCCCGTCACTTCATGGCATAGATGAGGATAAAAAATGGAAACAGTGGCAGATTTTCTTTTGGGGGGCTCCAAAATCACTGTCGATGGTGACAGCAGCCAGGAAATTAACAGATGCTTGATTTTTGGAAGAAAAGCCCTGACAAACCTTGACACTGTTGTAAAAGCAGAGACAACACTTTGCCAACAAAGGTCCATATAGTTAAAGTTATGGTTTTTCCAGTAGTCACGTAAAGATGTGAGAGTTGGACCATAAAGAAGACTGGGCATTGAAGAATTGATGCCTTCAAACTGTGGTGGTGGAGAAGATGCCTGAGAGTGCCTTGGACAACAAGGAGACCAATCAATCCTAACAGAAATCAACCCTGAATATTCACTGGAAGAACTGATGCTGAAGTTCTAATACTTTGGCCACCTCATGCAAAGAGCCGACTCATTGGAAAAGACCCTGATGCTGGGAAAGATTGAAGGCAGAAGGAGAAGGGGACGACAGGATGAGATGGTTGGATGGCATCACCGACTCAATGGACATGAGTCTGAGCAAACTCCAGGACATAGTGAAGAAGAGGGAAGCCTGGTGTGCTGCAGTCCATGGGGGTCACAAATAGTAGGACACGACTTGGTGACTGAACAACAAAATGATTCACTCAAAGTCAAACATTATTTAAACCATTTTGATAACTTAAAGGAAGCATCTAGAACAGTGCCTGGCAGTTAGTACAGGTCCAATATATAATATCTTGTCCGCTATTAACAAATGTTGGCTTTATTATTAATATTACCTTGAAGTTTTACTTCAGCTTACCTGAACTGAGTCATGTAAGATTTTCCACATCTTTCATTTATTTCCAAACAAGAAAGCAAAATATGCACTCATTTGCATAATGCTTATGCCTGAATTTGGATTCATACCTATATAAAGTTTGCTTTGGTGAAATGTATGTCTCTGTTTCTTCTCAAGGAAGGAATTTAGAAACAATCAGCAAACATTTGAAATAGTGAATGAGTGAGTGAAACTGTCATAATCAACTTGACCTTAAACTCACTGACTTACCCAGAACATACAGTTCAGAAGGCAGATTTCATAAAGATTCTTAAACTAGATTAGCTGTGTTTTACTTTTCTGTTTAAATTATCCATTTTTTTTCACCATGAATACAGATTAATGAGTGACCCAGCAGAACAAGACCCCACAGTTTGACCCTAATCAGCACCAAATAATATCCCCGAGTAAATATATTGCCTGATTTGCTGCATAATAGCCTTTGAGCAACACCCAAGTCACAAGTCAACAGGTGGCTTTGTGTTTCTCACACACACATTCCTATACCTAGATAGTATTTTCAGGCAAGACTTAAAATTTTCTGTAGGCTTGAAGTAAACCTATTCTTTATAAATCAATATTAGACTAATAATATTAGCTTTTTGCCAAGAGAAGAGTGATAACCCTATTGCAGCTTGGTTGACGACAAACACTTTGGTAATTTCTTAGGAAAAGAATTTCCTGTTGATCATTAAAAGCCAAATTTTGTGTTACTTCCCCACCTGGATTAAATAAATACTATTAGTTTTTCAACTGTGTACAATAAATGTGGATTTCAAGACTTATTTGTCTGTATTTCTTAAAACATTTATGAACATTGAACAGATGAATTTGTTTTAAACCTATTTTTTTCATTTGAACACTTTTCCCGATGGTTTTTAATATGGATACTGTTCATCCCATATTGAATAAAGCAACTTTTACTTTATATAATATCTTGATCCAAATCATATTGTCTCCATAAATATTTTACAGTCTGTGGGCAACAAAATCATGATTACCACAGTCACGTCTGCACTGGCAGGTAATACACCATAAAACATGGGTTGTTTTCTCTCCTCTAGTTTTTGAGAGAGGGAATTGGTGTCTGCATTTGCCCAAGTGGGTTTTTTTTCTTTTCTCTTTTTTAACACTAACTAGCTCCTTTGGGGTAAGATGTTAGAAACATGGGTCTGTGCCAAGTTACTTTCTGTATAAAATTCATAAAAGAACAAGAAAACATGGCTCATTTTACTTCTTTCCAGCTGGTTTTCTCTGAAAGAAGAAAGTTTGAGGCTTTCATTATCCTGAATAATAGAATGAAACTACTCCATGACTGACTGGGAAGAAGCTATAGTGCTATTGAAAAGAGCAAAGTAAAATAAAGTGGAGATATTTCTTTCTTTTAAGAGCTGGCAATCTTCTCTCCTTTTAGTGACTGATTTGTCACATACTTTGAAATTAGAGTATTTCATATAAACATCGATACTTTGAAAATGTGCTTAAAGAGATTCAGGAAAGATAATATGGTTTATAAGTTCCTTAGGTCACCTTTTGCTCTTATAGTACAAAAAGCACTGGTACACTTGATCTCTCAGTGAAATGCAACCATCTTGATAATTGAACAAGGTGGGTTTTTGCATTAGTGCTTCTCTCCCCACAACCCCAGAAATGGTACAATCATTTTATTCTTGTTTAATTCTTACCTACTAAGGTAAGCTAAATAAAATTTGTATATTCAGTAAAAGATTTCTTTAAATATCTAGGAACCAGGCAGTCATTTCACAGAGAAACCCCTTTAGCATTTGTTTCTATTAATTAATTATCAGTCTAGCCAGAAACTACCCTGTCTAAATAGTTTTTAAAATAATAGAGAAGTAACAGAATGAATACACATTTTTGTGTTTATGCTTTTTCTGTTGGCTCATGATAAAATAGCTATGTCACTTTTGTGTGAGGTAATAATAAAGTATGCTGCTGTGAATTTATGTAAGTATTCAGAGGAAGCTTGACTTGGCAATCAAATGATATTTAATACATGATATGATATAGTTCTTGGAAAGGCAAATGCAACCATCTCCACAGCACCTTATAGTCACAACTGGATGGGTATAGTGACTATTGCTTGTGGACCTTCATGTCTTTCCTCCCAGCTTCTTCCTTCCAATAATAGACACTGCTTTGCTTGGGCAAGGGTTGGAAATACAAGCAAGGCAAAGCCTGGCTACAGTGAAAGCTGCGAGGGACAGGCACCAGTGTTCAGCCAGCTTAACTGGGGGATTTTTCACATTGGTGCTTACGGAGAAAAAGTCTTTTTCTTTTGTATGTTTAAGACACTGTAAAGATGCAAGTTTGGAGCTCCCAATCACTGAATCTCCTACAGTGGTTCAGCAGTCCAGGAAATTGAAGTTGGCACGTAAAACAGATCAGAGATGAAGCAAAGGGAACTCTGATGGTGTTTAAATCTTGACTTCCATTT
This sequence comes from Bison bison bison, assembly GCF_000754665.1. Taxonomy (NCBI): domain Eukaryota; kingdom Metazoa; phylum Chordata; class Mammalia; order Artiodactyla; family Bovidae; genus Bison; species Bison bison. The sequence goes on from NW_011488621.1 coordinate 678,513, forward strand.
GTCCCCAAAGCAACTCTATTCCTCATTTTCACATAATCTGGTCATGTGAGGCAACAAATCCCTCATTTTAGCTGAAATATTTTTACTTGGGTTTCTTTCTTTCTCAGCAAAAATAGTCCTGACCAAGGAATGTATGAATACAATTAGCTTCTGTTAGATGTCAGTTTAGAAAGATTGAAGGTACACTTGGCCCAAATCTCTCTTCCATCAGTTCTTCAAGATCCTAGGAAAACCTTGAGATTCTAGTTCAAGCGTATATGTCCCCTACAATAAACAAGCATTAAGAAATTGTTTCTGATCTCTGGTTTGCAGATGTCAGAATAAATACAATATTATCTTCTTCTTCTCTTGAAAATCCTCTAAAGTACTAGAAGAATTTTTTACATTTATATATGCTAAGAAACTTTATTTTTATAAGATTAAATGTCTCTAGTAGTAAGACTAGAAACACAAACTCTATCTTAAACAAAATTGAGTGTTGTCTATTCCACCCAAATATAATTTTTTAAATGACAAAAGTAAAGATCACACAGAGGTACAGAATGTCACTTGTAACTACTGATCTCAAATAAAGAGGACTCAGTTCTTCAAAATACGTCAAAGTGCCCAGAAGACACAAATAAGGAAGCAAACATACTGATTCTGATAATGATATTGATTGCATGGATTACAGTTGGTAACTTGTGTAGGACCTCACTAACACGAAAAGAAGCAGGGAACGCTGGGCAGAATGAGGAAACGTATAGTCAGGCTATTTTTGCAGGAAGCAGTCTACATATGAGACACCATAGGGGAAAGTGAGTCTAAATTTCAAGCAGCCCTAGAGCTGCATATTCTCATTGCCTGAGAATAAATAAAGATTAAGACAATCCCCTACCCCAATACACACACACAAGAATCTTGAGCATGAGCCAAGAACACTAACCCAGAACACTGAATTAGTCTCTCCTCTCCATGAAGCTCCTTCTGAACAAAATATTCAGGTAGAATTCTTATCATTTAAAAATGACTAATTATTCAAGATTATCACAATAGTATCTATATACAAATATTACAGATAAAAGGATAAACAAATGGCAGGCAAAAATAGTCAACATTATACATATATATGCATGCATGTGTGTACATATATATACGTACAAACGCATGCATATATAAAAAGTGCGATGAATACCTTGCCATAAACTAACGAAAGGTGAAATAAAGCAATATTTGATGGATATATAAACTGAAGGCAGCAACAGCTAGGATAAGAAAAGGAAGAGAAATTTAGAGGTCACAGTCACATTATAGTCAACACAAAACAAATGCTGCAGATTATACAGCTAGACATACAGAAGATAGGAGTGAGAAAAATGAGCAAAAGTAAATGAAAGTGAACCTAGATATTAAAAATTTTTTAGAAAGATAATAATAGATACAAGGTATGATAAAGGAGATTCAATATATGCATAACTGGTATTTCTGAAATGTGAAATCTCAGTAAATAGGAAAAAAAATGTCAAAGGTTCTATAAAAGAAAATTTTCCAGGAAAAAATGTTTTCAAATAGACAAAAAGCTCACTATGCTCCAAATAGCTGTGAAAAGAAGAGAAGCAAAGGAGAAAAGGAAAGATATAAGCATCTGAATCCAGAGTTCCAAAGAATAGCAAGAAGAGATAAGAAAGCCTTCTTCAGCGATCAATGCAAAGAAATAGAGGAAAACAACAGAATGGGAAAGACTAGAGATCTCTTCAAGAAAATCAGAGATACCAAAGGAATATTTCATGCAAAGATGGCTTAATAAAGGACAAAAATGGTATGGACCTAACAGAAGCAGAAGATATTAAGAAGACATGGCAAGAATACACAGAAGAACTGTACAAAAAAGATCTTCACAACCAATATAATCATGATGGTGTGATCACTGACCTAGAGCCAGACATCCTGGAGTGTGAAGTCAAGTGGGCCTTAGAAAGCATCACTATGAACAAAGCTAGTGGAGGTGATAGAATTCCAGTTGAGCTATTCCAAATCCTGAAAGATGATGCTGTGAAAGTGCTGCACTCAATATGGCAGCCAACTTGGAAAACTCAGCAGTGGCCACAGGACTGGAAAAGGTCAGTTTTCATTCCAATCCCAAAGAAAGGAAATGCCAAAGAATGCTCAAACTACCCCACAATTGCACTCATCTCACACGCTAGTCAAGTAATGCTCAAAATTCTCCAAGCCAGGCTTCAGCAATACATGAACCGTGAACTTCCTGAAGTTCAAGCTGGTTTTAGAAAAGAAAGAGGAACCAGAGATCAAATTGCCAACATCCGCTGGATCATGGAAAAAGCAAGAGAGTTCCAGAAAAACATCTATTTCTACTTTATTGACTATGTCAAAGCCTTTGACTGTGTGGATCACAATAAACTCTGGAAAATTCTGAAAGAGATGGGAATACCAGACCACCTGATCTGCCTGTTGAGAAATTTGTATGCAGGTCAGGAAGCAACAGTTAGAAGTGGACCTGGAACAACAGACTGTTTCCAAATAGGAAAAGGAGTACGTCAAGGCTGTATATTTTCACCCTGCTTTTTTAACTTCTATGCAGAGTACATGATGAGAAACGCTGGACTGGAAGAAACACAAGCTGGAATCAAGATT
>NW_011488621.1:681243-681678 GCF_000754665.1 Bison bison bison
GTATGCAGGTCAGGAAGCAACAGTTAGAAGTGGACCTGGAACAACAGACTGTTTCCAAATAGGAAAGGAGTACGTCAAGGCTGTATATTTTCACCCTGCTTTTTTAACTTCTATGCAGAGTACATGATGAGAAACGCTGGACTGGAAGAAACACAAGCTGGAATCAAGATTGCCAGGAGAAATATCAATCACCTCAGAAATGCAGATGACACCACCCTTATGGCAGAAAGTGAAGAGGAACTAAAAAGCCTCTTGATGAAAGTGAAAGAGGAGAGTGAAAAAGTTGGCTTAAAGCTCAATATTCAGAAAACGAAGATCACGGCATCCGGTCCCATCACTTCATGGGAATAGATGGGGAAACAGTGGAAACAGTGTCAGACTTTATTTTGAGGGGCTCCAAAATAACTGCAGATGGTGACTGCAGCTATGAAATTA
>NW_011488621.1:681778-688639 GCF_000754665.1 Bison bison bison
ATTGGTGGCAAGAGGAGAAGGGGACAACAGAGGATGAGATGGCTGGATGGCATCACTGACTCGATGGACATGAGTCTGAGTGAACTCCAGGAATTGGTGATGGACAGGGAGGCCTGGCGTGCTGTGATTCATGGGGTCGCAAAGAGTTGGACACAACTGAGTGACTGATCTGATCTGATCTGATGCTCCAGATGGGAAAAATAATGATACAAATGGTCATATCCTAGTAAAGAAGCTAAAATTAAAATATAAAGAAAGATTCCCTTAAGCTATAAAAGTGCTGCACTCATTATGCCGACTATTTGGAAAACTCAGCAGTGGCCACAGACTGGAAAAGGTCAGTTTTCATTCCAATCCCAAAGAAAAGCAATGCAAAAGAATGGTCAAACTACAACACAATTGCACTCATTTCACATGCCAGCAAGATTATGCTCAAAATCTTACAAGCTAAGCTTCAGCAGTATGTGAACTGAGAACTTCTAGATGTACAAGCTGGATTTAGGAAACACAGATGAACCAGAGATTAAAAAGCCAACGTACGCTGGATCATAGAAAATGCAAAGGAATTAAAAAAGAAAATCTAATTTTGCTTCATTGACTTTGCTAAACCTTTGACTGTGTGGATCACAACAAACAATTAAATACTCTTAAATGGATGGGAATACCAGACCACATTACCTGCCTCCTGAGAAACCTGTATGCAGGACAAGAAGCAACAGTTAGAACTTGACATGGAACAATGGACTGGTTCCAAATAGAGAAAGGAGTACTTGAAGGTTGTATCTTGTCACCCTGCTTATTTAACTTATATTCAGAGATCAGTTCAGTTCAGTCGCTAGTCGTGTCCGACTCTTTGTGACCCCATGAATCGCAGCACGCCAGGCCTCCCTGTCCATCACCATCTCCCGGAGTTCACTGAGACTCACGTCCATCAAGTCAGTGATGCCATCCAGCCATCTCATCCTCTGTCGTCCCCTTCTCCTCCTGCCCCCAATCCCTCCCAGCATCAGAGTTTTTTCCAATGAGTCAACTCTTCGCATGAGGTGGCCAACGTACTGGAGTTACAGCTTTAGCATCATTCCTTCCAAAGAACACCCAGAGCTGATCTCCTTTATAATGGTTGGATCTCCTTGCAGTTCAAGGGACTCTCAAGAGTCTTCTCCAACACCACAGTTCAAAAGCATCAATTCTTCGGCACTCAGCCTTCTTCACAGTCCAACTCTCACATCCATACATGACCACAGGAAAACCATAGCCTTGACTAGACGAACCTTTGTTGGCAAAGTAATGTCTCTGCTGTTCAATATGTTATCTAGGTTGGTAATAACTTTCCTTCCAAGGAGTGTCTTTTAATTTCATGGCTGCAGTCACCATCCACAGTGATTCTGGAGCCCAAAAAGATAAAGTCTGATACTGTTTCCACTGTTTCCCCATCTATTTCCCATGAAGTGATGGGACCAGATGTCATGATTTTCTTTTTCTGAATGTTGAGCTTTAAGCCCACTTTTCACTGTCCTCTTTCACTTTCATCAAGAGGCTTTTTAGTTCCTCTTCACTTTCTGCCATAAGGGTGGTGTCATCTGCATATCTGAGGTGATTGATATTTCTCCCGGCAATCTTGATTCCAGCTTGTGTTTCTTCCAGTCCAGCGTTTCTCATCATGTACTCTGATTAGAAGTTAAAAAAGCAGGGTGAAAATATACAGCCTTGACGTACTCCTTTTCCTATTTGGAAACAGTCTGTTGTTCCAGGTCCACTTCTAACTGTTGCTTCCTGACCTGTATACAGGTTTCTCAAGAGGCAGATCAGGTAGTCTGATATTCCCATCTCTTGAAGAATTCACCACAGTTTATTGTGATCCACACCGTCAAAGGCTTTGACATAGTCAATAAAGTAGAAATAGATGTTTTTCTGGAACTTTGCTTTTTCCATGATCCAGCAGATATTGGCAATTTGATCTCTGGTTCCTCTTTCTTTTCTAAAACCAGCTTGAACATCAGGAAGTTCACGATTCACGTGCTGCTAAAGCCTGGCTTGGAGAATTTTGAGCATTACTTGACTAGCGTGTGAGATGAGTGCAATTGTGCGATAGTTTGAGCATTATTTGGCATTGCCTTTCTTTGGGATTGGAATGAAAACTGACCTTTTCCAGTCCTGTGGCCACTGCTGAGTTTTCCAAGTTGGCTGCCATATTGAGTGCAGCACTTTCACAGCATCATCTTTCAGGATTTGAAATAGCTCCACTGGAATTCCATCACCTCCACTAGCTTTGTTCGTAGTGATGCTTTCTAAGGCCCACTTGACTTCACACTCCAGGATGTCTGGCTCTAGGTCAGTGATTACACCATCGTGATTATATTGGTCATGAAGATCTTTTTTGTACAGTTCTTCTGTGTATTCTTGCCACCTCTTCTTAATATCTTCTGCTTCTGTTAGGTCCATACCATTTCTGTCCTTTATCAAGCCCATCTTCACATTAAATGTTCCCTTGGTATCTCTAATTTTCTTGAAGAGATCTCTAGTCTTTCCCATTCTGTTGTTTTCCTCTATTTCTTTGCATTGATCACTGAGGAAGGCTTTCTTATCTCTTCTTGCTATTCTTTGGAACTCTGGATTCAGATGCTTATATCTTTCCTTTTCTCCTTTGCTTTTCGCCTTTCTTCTTTTCACAGCTATTTGTAAGGCCTCCCCAGACAGCCATTTTGCTTTTTTGCATTTCTTTTCCATGGGGATGGTCTTGATTCCTGTCTCCTGGACAATGTCACGAAACTCATTCCATAGTTCATCAGGCACTCTATCTATCAGATCTAGGCCCTTAAATCTATTTCTCACTTCCATTGTATAATCATAAGGGATTTGATTTAGGTCATACCTGAATGGTCTAGTGGTTTTCCCTACTTTCTTCAGCTTAAGTCTGAAAAAGCATGGGTGGCTGTGACAGCGCACAAGCGCGGCTAAGAGGAGCTACCGCACATCTGAGGTCAGGGGCGGTGGCCAAGAGTGCCAGGCTGCGACAGTGCAGGAGTGGCCAGGAGGAACTACCCTCCTCCCGAGGCCAGGGGCGGTGGCCTGGAGGAGTTAGCCCAGGTCCAAGGTCAGGAGGGGCCACGGTGAGGAGTTACCCCTTATCCAAGGTAAGGAGCAGCAGCTGCGCTTTGCTGGGGCAGCCGTGAATAGATACCCCATGTCCAAGGTTAGAGAAACCCAACTAAGATGGTAGGTGTTGCAAGAGGGCATCAGAGGGCAGACACACTGAAACCATACTCACAGAAAACTAGTCAATTTAATCACACTAGGACCACAGCCTTGTCTAACTCAATGAAACTAAGCCATGCCCTGTGGGGCCACCCAAGATGGGCGGGTCATGGTGGAGAGGTCTGACAGAATGTGGTCCACTGGAGAAGGGAATGGCAAACTACTTCAGTATTCTTGCCTTGAGAACCCCATGAACAGTATGAAAAGGCAAAATGATAGGATACTGAAAGAGGAACTCCCCAGGTCGGTAGGTGCCCAATATGCTACTGGAGACCAGTGGAGAAATAACTCCACAAAGAATGAAGGGATGGAGGCAAAGCAAAAACAGTACCCAGCTGTGGATGTGACTGGTGATAGAAGCAAGGTCCAATGCTGTAAAGAGCAATATTGCACAGAAACCTGGAATGTTAGGTCCATGAATCAAGGCAAATTGGAAGTGGTCAAACAGGAGATGGCAAAAGTGAATGTCGACATTCTAGGAATAAGGGAACTAAAATGGACTGCAACGGGTGAATTTAACTCAGATGACCATTATATCTACTACTGCCGGCAGGAATCCGTCAGAAGAAATGGAATAGGCATCATGGTCTACAAAAGAGTCTGTAATGCAGTACTTAAATGCAATCTCAAAAACGACAGAATGATCTCTGTTCGTTTCCAAGGAAAACCATTCAATATCACGGTAATCCAAGTCTATACCCCAACCAGTAATGCCGAATAAGCTGAAGTTGAACGATTCTATGAAGACCTACAAGACCTTTTAGAAGTAACACCCAAAAAAGATGTCCTTTTCATTATAGGGGACTGGAATGCAAAAGTAGGAAATCAAGAAACACCTGGAGTAACAGGCAAATTTGGCCTTGGAATACGGAATGAAGCAGGGCAAAGACTAATAGAGTTTTGCAAAGAGAACACACTGGTCATAGAAAACACCCTTTTCCAACAACACAAGACAAGACTCTACACATGGACATCACCAGATGGTCAACACTGAAATCAGATTGATTATATTCTTTGCAGCCAAAGATGGAGAAGCTCTATACAGTCAACAAAAACAAGACCGGGAGCTGACTGTGGCTCAGATCATGAGCTCCTTATTGCCAAATTGAGACTTAAATTGAAGAAAGTAGGGAAAACCACTAGACCATTCAGGTATGACCTAAATCAAATCCCTTATGATTATATTCAGAGTACATCATGTGAAATGCTGGGCTGTATAAAGCACAAGGTAGAATCAAGATTACTAGGAGAAATATCAGTTCAATAACCTGAGATATGTAGATGACACCACCCTAATGGCAGAAAGAGAAAAGGAACTAAAGGGCCTCTTGATGAAGGTGAAAGAGGAGAGTGAAAAAGCTGGCTCAAAACTCAACATTCAAGAAATGAAGATATGACATCCAGTCCCGAAGTGAAAGTCATTCAGTTGTGTCTGACTCTTTGCAACCCCATAGACTATACAGTCCATGGAATTCTCCAGGCCAGAATACTGAAGTGGGCAGCTTTTCCCTTCTCTAGGGGATCTTCCCAGCCCAGGGATTGAACCCAGGTCTCCCTCATTGCAGGCAGATTCTTTACCAACTGAGCTATGAGTGATGATAGGTGGGGAAATCATGGCAAATAGATGGGGAAAATGTGGAAACAGTGACAGGTTTCCTTTTCTTGGGCTCCCAAATCCCTACAGATGGTGACTGCAGCCACAAAATTAAAAGACACTTGCTCCTTGGAAGAAAAGCTGTGACAAACCTAGACAGTGTATTACAAAGCAGAGACATCACTTTACTGACAAAGGTCTGCATATTCAAAGCTATGGTTTTTTCCAGTAGTCATGTATGGATGTGAGAGTTGGACTATAAAAAAGGCTGAATGCCAAAGAATTGACGCTTTTGAACTATGGTGCTGGAAAAGACTCTTGAGAGTCCCTTGGACTGCAAGGAGATCAAGCCAGTCCATCCTAAAGGAAATCAACCCTGAGTATTCATTCATGGGAAGGACTGTTGCTGAAGGTGAAGCTCCAATACTTTCGCCACTTGATGCGAAGGGCTGACTCATTGGGAAAGACCCTGATTCTGGGAAAGATTGAAGGTGGGAAGAGAAGGGGATGACAGAGAATGAGATGGTTGGATGGCATCACCGACTCAATGGACATGAGTTTGAGCAAACTCAGAGAGAAAGTGAAGGACAGGGAAGCCTTGGCACTGAATTCATGGGGTCACAAAGAGTCGAACATGACTTAGTGACTGAATAGCAACAGTAAGGAGAGAAATTCAGATTAGCCTCAGATTTGTCCACAATAAACTTCAAATGGAAACGAGTTGTCCAACAAGCTTTAAGTTTGCAGAGAAAGTGTAATCACGGTGACTAATGGCGATTCTCCTTGCCTAGGGAAAGCTTCAGAAGGGTACCTGAAAATAGCAGAGGAGTTTGAAAGGTTAGCAAGGCACTGTGGATGTCGAGTCACTTTTGTTTCCTGACTGCCTTCTTGTTTCATTATTTTTAAATTAAGAAACTGCCTGTTTCTCCCTACTTCCCCATGATCTGTAATTTGGATTTTCAAGACACTGTAAAGACAAAAGTTTGGAGCTACCAATCACTGAATCCCCTACAGTGGTTTCAGTCAGTCCAGGAAATTGAAGCTGATCCATAAAGGGACACATAATTCCTGCAGTTCCAGACAGGAGTTTTCCCCTGTTAGTTGTAGAATAGTGAACAACATATATCTGTTCCCATCTAAAATAATCCTTGTATTTCTACACTGAATTCTAGTCTGGCCCCATGATAGTCAAGGTTTTTGCTCTTGCAAATATACTTTTTTTTTTGGTTTATTATCTTTCTTTTCTGTTGTTTCATCACTAGAACATATTGCCTTTTCCCCATTTGGATTTGTTTTCTCATCCCTGTTTCTCTCTTCAACTCTCTTGCTAGATTTTTCTCCCAGCAGGTCACTAAAAAACTCTCTGTTAATGTCTTCAGCCACTTTCATCTTTCCAAATATAATCATCTGTCACTCTTCACATTCTATCCTTTGGCCTAACTAACATGATCACAGAATCTAGAGGATGTATACCCTGTTTTGGATTTATTGGGGTTAAATAGACTTCTGTGGGAATAACTTAGAGCAAAAGCCTCTTAAAAGACCCACAGCCACCATAGAGTTTTCAAAATAATCTTTATAACCCCAAATTAGCCTTGTTACTTTAAAACACAGTTCACCAGAAATGGTGCCAATAAAATGGCAGAATAGGAAGTCCGAGCCCTCTTTTCATCCTCCTACAAATACACAGATTTAACAATGCTCTATGGATCAAATAACTCTATGAAAACATAGTTCATTTCACAATTAAGGACTCTACTTCTATTCTTGAAGTCTTCTTTATTTAGAGTCTGTGTTTAAGCCAGGTGTTTTTATTTTTTTTATTTTTTATTTTTTTAAACTTTACAATATTGTGTTAGTTTTGCCAAATATCGAAATGAATCCACCACAGGTATACATGTGTTCCCCATCTTGAACCCTCCTCCCTCCTCCCTCCCCATACCATCCCTCTGGGTCGTCCCAGTGCACCAGCCCCCAAGCATCCAGTATCGTGCATCGAACCTGGACTGGCA
>NW_011488621.1:688739-688826 GCF_000754665.1 Bison bison bison
TTTCTAGGCCCTTAAATCTATTTCTCACTTCCATTGTATAATCATAAGGGATTTGATTTAGGTCATACCTGAATGGTCTAGTGTTTT
>NW_011488621.1:689598-746685 GCF_000754665.1 Bison bison bison
TCCCATTTGTTTATTTTTGCTTTTATTTCCAATATTCTGGGAGGTGGGTCATAGAGGATCCTGCTGTGATGTATGTCGGACAGTGTTTTGCCTATGTTCTCCTCTAGGAGTTTTATGGTTTCTGGTCTTACATTTAGATCTTTAATCCATTTTGAGTTTATTTTTGTGTATGGTGTTAGAAAGTGTTCTAGTTTCATTCTTTTACAAGTGGTTGACCAGTTTTCCCAGCACCACTTGTTAAAGGGATTGTCTTTAATCCATTGTATATTCTTGCCTCCTTTGTCAAAGATAAGGTGTCCATATGTGCGTGGATTTATCTCTGGGCTTTCTATTTTGTTCCATTGATCTATATTTCTGTCTTTGTGCCAGTACCATACTGTCTTGATGACTGTGTAAGCCAGGTGTTTTTAACATGATGCCTATAGACCCCTTAATAATTCTCAAGTGGTCTTTAGAGAGACTGTGAACTCCCTTAATTCTTATGCAAATTTTGTATAAACTTACAAATGAACATTGTTTTTATGGGGAGAAGGCCCACAGCTTTCAACAAATTGATATACATGAATTAAAGAAAGGTTGGGGAGGTACCACAGTGCACATGTGAGACTGTTTTTAAAAGCATAATATCCTGCAGCCCAATCAGACAAGAAAAACAAATAAAAGGAATTCAGTTTAGAGAGAAAGAAGCAAAACTGTCTCTGCTTGCAGATGACAGGATACTATGTATAAAAATATCCTAAAGATGCCACCAAAAACTACTAGAACTACCAATGAATTCAGTAAAGTTGCAGGATACAAAATTAACATACAGAAATCTGTTGCATTCTATTCACTAACAGCAAACTATCAAAAAGAGAAATTAGGAGAACAATCTCATTTACAATTGCACCAAAAGCAACAAAATATCAGGGAATAAATCTAAACAAAATGGTAAAAGATCTGCACTCAGAAAGCTCTAAGGCATTGAGGAAAGAAATTAAGGATCACAAACAAATGGAAGAATGCATTGTGCTCATGGATTGAAAGAATTAATATTGTTAAAATGACCATACTACCCCAGGCAATCTACAGATTCAGTGCAACCCCTATCAAAGTACCAATAGCATTTTTCATAGAACTAGAACAAACAATTCTAAGATTTTTACAGAAACACAAAAGACATCAATTAGCCAAAAGAATCTTGAGAAGGAAGATGAAAGAGCATGAAAGTATCATGCTCTGTTCAAACTAGACTGCAAAGCTATGGGCCCTTCAGTCTTGAAGCTGGGCAGGTACAGGACTTGCAGGCCTGCAGGATGCAGTCCACTAATCAGAGCAATGTTTTATTGGCACAAACACACACACATAGATCAATGGAACAGAATAAAACGCTGAGAAATGAACCCATACTTACATGGGCAAATATTCCATGACAAAGAAGGCAAGGGTATAAAATGGGGAAAAGAGATAGCCTTTTCAGTACATAATGTTAGGAAAACTGGACTGCTAAATCACTTCAGTAGTGTCCGACTCTGTGCGACCCCATAGACGGCAGCCCACCAGGCTCCCTCGTCCCTGGGATTCTCCAGGCAAGAACACTGGAGTGGGCTGCCATTTCCTTCTCCAGGAAAACTGGACAGTTACATGTAAAAGAGCCCAATTGGACTAACCTCTCATACCATGTACAAAAATAAACTCAAAATAGATGAAAGATTTAAATGTGAAACCTGAAACCGTAAAACTTCTAGAGGAAAACATATGTAATATGCTCTTTGACATTGGTCTTAGCAATTTTTTTTGGATCTGATTCATCAGGCAAGGACAAAAAGCAAAATAAACAAATGGGACAACATAAAACTAAAAGGTTTTACATCAACAAAGCAAAAAGGTCACTTACTGAATGTGATAAGCTATATCTGATAAGGGGTAATATCCAAAATACATAAAGAACTCATACAACTCAACATCGAAAAACAAAAATTAAAAATGAGCAGAGGGCTTGAACAGATATTTTACCAAAGAGGCCAACAGACACATGAAAAGATGCTCAGCATCACTTCAACATCACTAATCATCTGGGAAATGCAAATCAAACCCACAATAAGGTATCACCTCCACCCATTGCAAAGGCTGTTATCAGATAGACAATAAATAACAAGTGCTGGTAAGAATGGTGGAGAAAAGGAAACTCTTTTGTACTGTTGGTGGGGAGGTAAGTTGGTGCAGCCACTATAGAAAACAGCACAGAGATTCCTCAAAAAAATTAAAAATGGAACTACCATATGATCTAGCAATTCTACATCTGGGTTTTATCTGAAGATTTAAAAAAGCACTAATTCAAAAAATATTTGCACCTTTATGTTTGTTGCCACATCATTCACAATAGTCAAGACATGGAAACAACCTAAGTGCACATCAGTAGATGAATAGAGAAGTTTAGATAGACAAATATAGATCAATAGATGAATAAAGCTTTATATATGTATACACACACACACACATAAAGAATGAAATCCTGCCATTTGCAGCAACATAGATGAACCTAGAAGGCAATGAGTACTCTTGCCTGGAAAAATCCCATGGGCGGAGGAGGCTGGTGGGTATAGTCCATGGGGTCGCTAAGAGTCAGACACGACTGAGCGACTTCACTTTCACTTTTCACTTTCATGCATTGGAGAAGGAAATAGCAACCCACTCCAGTGTTCTTGCCTGGAGAATCCCAGGGATGGGAGAGCCTGGTGGGCTGCCATCTATGGGGTCGCACAGAGTCGCACATCACTAAAGCAACTTAGCAGCAGCAGCAGCAGCAGTAGCAGATGGACCTAGAGGGTATTACGGCAAGTGAAATAAGCAAAAGAAAGATAACGTAAGATACCTTTATGCGTGGAATCTAGAATACAAAATGAATTATTAAATATAACAAGCCAAAAATGGGCTTCTAGATATGAATAACAAGCAGGAGGGTGCCAGAAGTGGGATGCTATGAGTGAAATAGATGGGGAAGCTTGCTGCTGCTGCTGCTGCTGCTGCTGCTAAGTCGCTTCAGTCATGTCCGACTCTGTGCGACCCCATAGTCGGCAGCCCACCAGGCCCTGCTGTCCCTGGGATTCTCCAGGCAAGAACACTGCAGTGGGTTGCCGTTTCCTCCTCCAATGCATGAAAGTGAACAGTGAAAATGAAGGTGCTTAGTCATGCCCAACTCTTGGCGACTCTATGGACTGCAGCCTACCAGGCTCCTCCGTCCATGGGATTTTCCAGGCAAGAGTACTGGAGTGGGTGCCATTGCCTTCTCCCGTGGGGGAGCTTAAGAGGTACAAACTTCCAGGTGCAAAATAAATGAGTCATAGGGATGAAATGTACAGCTTGGGGAATATAGGCAATATAATTAATTAATTATCTCTGAGTGGTTACAGAGGGTAACTCGACTAATCAGGGTGATCATTTTGTAATTTATAAACATATTGAATCACTGTGTGGTACATAGAGAACTAACATGGTGTTGTAGGCTGATTATACTTCAAAAACAATCTGAGAAAAAGAAATTAGATTACTACCAGAAGTGGAGAATGAGGGGAGGAGACACTGGATGAGGACATGAAGAGGTACAAACTTCCAGTTATTAGATAAATAAGTACTGAGAATGTAATGACTACAGCATGTTTAATATAAGTAACGCTGCTCTATGTTACATATGAAAGTTGTCAAAAGAGTAAGTCATAATGTTCTTGTCATAAGGAAAATGACCTTTTTGTTTTATTTTGTATCTATATGATATGATGGACCTTCACTAAACTTACTGTGGTAATCATTCCCTTGTGGTAATCAAGGCAAATCACTAAACTTATACAGACTCGTATGTCAATTACATCTCAATAAAATTGGAAGAAAAAAATATACGATACTCAAAATATTATCATGCTCTTTCTTACAAACTATTTTGACCCTTTGTGTTAAAAAGGAAAACTGACAGAGGGATCATTTCTATGAATGAATCATGTTTATGTCCGGAAGTGTTTAATTCCGTGAGGCATCTTAGCAAAAGGAGCAGAGACGTGCTTTAGAAGTGAAGGTACCTAGTCCTCGTGTGCTACCAATCAGCTGGGCTGGGCTGGGCCGTGGAGTTTCATTCACTAAGACTGGACTTTGGAGATCCAGCCACAACCTTCTGTTCTCTTTCCTCCCTTTTCCTCTCCCTTTATCTCAAACCATTATTCGAGAAGTAGTTATTTAGCAGGGAGAATCAGCCCCACTTCCCCAATCAACATCTTTCTCTCTCTCCCTGCCAAGAGTTGGGGGGCGGGGGGAGTACTGGGTTTGGCAGCTGTCAACCCATCATTACGGGCTCATTGTCCCATCTGCACCCGGTAGACTGGTGCAGTCACAGGGGGTTTTACCCAAACAGGCTCCCAGGGGAACAGTAACATACCTCTTGATTTGGCCCGTGAAGTTATACTTGTGATTATTAATAGACAAGATAAGAGGCTAGTGCTCTATTCATCCATGCTAGAGCTAATTATTCAATTTGATCTAAGCTGATTAGAATACTGATAGATAACCCACACCATGTTTAGAGCTACAGCCAGCAGTGGCCAAGAGCCTTGACACAGTGTTTGGGTTTATCAGGGAGAAAAGGAGGGCGGGGGTAGGGTGGGGGGGAAGGGAGAAGCTGCTTTGGTTGATTAGCGATGTGCTGCATGGGACCATTTATAATGAAGCATATCATTTAAATTTTCCTTTACAAAGAGTCCAACACTCGTTGCAGACTGCAGGCTCTGTTAATTGTCACAAACATTGCCTTTTTTTTTTTAACATTATTAGCTCTTTGGCAGGATCTCCATTGTTGACTAAAAACTTGGCATGATCAGGGCTTGCTGAATAATTTAGGTGGTTGGCAGCTGGAGAAGGAGAACACACACATCCAGGCAGACAGACATGCTGCTTGAGCTCTTTATGTAATAGGATTGTATACAAAGCAGAGTATAGTCAGCAGTGACTTCTGTGTCTGTTTATAGGTAAACACTGATGTTAGTTTTATAGGAAAACTGGAGGGACACTTCTCACAAATTGTATGCAGCATACGAGACAGATGCACTGGAGGACTGTTCAAATGACTCGGATCATCTCCGACTCTCACAGAATGTGATTGCTGGAGTTTTCACCCGCCAGTACTTACACTGCCTCTTCAGTGGGGTATCTGAGGCCTTAACTGCTGGCTACAGTAGCTCTGATAGGAAGCAGAGGTACCTAAAGCCCTTAAAACTTTCAAGCAGCAGACCAGAAAGATTCTTGAGTCACAGAGACCCTGAGATGCACTCATTTAGGAAGTGTGTGTGTATAATTATGGTTGGTGGGAACATACTACCACTGCCTTAAGTGGAAGGCCAAAAGGAAGGTCACAAACAGAATGGCAAGTACTTAAGTACACACGTGATACTTTTGTTCATTAACCAGATACATGGATTCTCTTTTGACTGAGCATCTGTACTATCAGGACTCCACAAGATTCGAAAGACAAAAATTCAACTCAAACCTTCTTAAACCAATAAGATTTATCCACCCAGGTAAGTGGAAACACAGAGGTGGAACTGGGTGGATAAAGACTCAAATATTCATACCGAGATACTGTGTTTCTGCCTCCACCATTGGAATTTTCTTCTTTTCATTCTCAAAAAGGCTCATCTTTTTAACAATTGGCCACCACAACTTCAGCCTCATACCACGGCCTATGCAAAGTCAGTAAAAAAGACTGAGTGAGATGGCACCAATGACAAGTCTTGGATTGAGTCTTAAAGTTCTGAAGATTAAGCAATATTACCATTCCTTCCTGAAGCATTTACCAGAGAGCTGGGGCTGGGTTTGAGGGAGAGTAAGATACCCAAATAAAAATTGAGAAGTAAGAATATTGGATGGCCAAAAAAAAAAAATTTACAGTATAATGGGTACAGTTTTCGTTAGCTTGTTTTGTTTTAGAAGCTGAGGTCAGTTTCTACTTATCTGTCCTATTTGCTGGTCTGAAGATAGTTTTTGAACAACAAAATATATTAATGAAATAATTAAGTGAGTGTAAGAAAGGCAATGCAAAAGAATGCTCAAACTACTACACAATTGCACTCATCTCACACACTAGTAAAGTAATGCTCAAAATTCTCCAAGCCAGCCTTCAGCAATACATGAACCACGAAGTTCCAGATATTCAAGCTGGTTTTAGAAAAAGCAGAGGGACCAGAGATCAAATTGCCAACCACTGGATCATCTAAAAAGCAAGAGAATTCCATGAAAACATCTATTTCTGCTTTATTGACTAAGCCAAAGTCTTTGGCTGTGTGGATCACAATAAACTGTGGAAATTTCTGAAAGAGATGGGAATACCAGACCACCTGATCTGCCTCTTGAGAAATCTGTATGCAGGTCAGGAAGCAACAGTTAGAAGTGGACATGGAACAACAGACTGGTTCCAAATAGCAAAAGGAGTATGTCAAGGCTGTATATTGTCACCCTGCTTATTTAACTCATATGTAGAGTGCATCATGAGAATGCTGGGCTGGAAGAAGAACAAGCTGGAATCAAGATTACTGGGAGAAATATCAGTACCCTCAGATATGCAGATGACACCACCCTTATGGCAGAAAGTGAAGAAGAACTAAAGAGCTTCTTGATGAAAATGAAAGATGAGAGTGAAAAAGTTGGCTTAAAGCTCAACATTCAGAAAACTAAGATCATGGCATCTGGTTCCATCACTTCATGGCAAATAGATGGGGAAACAGTGGAAACAGTGGCTGACTTTACTTTTATGGGCTCCAAAATCACTACAGATGGTGATTTCAGCCATGAAATGAAAAGATGTTTACTCCTCGGAAGGAAAGTTATGACCAACCTAGATAGCATATTCAAAAGCAGAGACAGTACTTTACCAACAAAGGTCCATCTAGTAAAAGCTATGGTTTTTCCAATAGTCATGTATGGATGTGACATTTATACTATAAGGAAAGTTGAGTGCTGAAGAATTGATGCTTTTGAACTGTGGTGTTGGAGAAGACTCTTGAGCATCCCTTGGACTGCAAGGATATCCAACCAATACATCCTAAAGGAGATCAGTCCTGGGTATTCATTGGAAGAACTGATGTTGAAGCTGAAACTCCAATACTTTGGCCACCTGATGCAAAGAGCTGACTCATTTGAAAAGACCCTGATGCTGGGAAAGACTGAAGGAAGGAGGAGAAGGGGACGACAGAGGATGAGATGGTTGGATGGCATCACCGTCTCAATGGAGATGAGTTTGGGTGAACTCTGGCAGTTGGTGATGGATGGGAGGCCTAGCATGCTGTGGTCCATGGGGTCACAAAGAGTCAGATACAACTGAGTGACTAAACTGAACTGAACTGAACTGAGTGAGTGTATAGCCATAATCAGACCTATTCAAGCCTTGATGATGCAACAAGAGCTAGATCCCCAGACATACATAACCATGGTACAATGAAAATTTCCTTAGAGAGCAATAAGCTGAGTACTTGTGCACTAGCGTGGCCACATGCCCAGCCTATAGAAAGTCAGGTCAGCCATCTCTGATCCCAAGCTCCATAGTCATTTCCTGTCTGTGCTAAATACACTGATCCTTGAACTTTAGGTGCTCTTCTGATAGGAGAGGAACCCAGAGCCTTTGAAAAGCTGTGTTTTAGTATCCTCATTTTTTAAAATCTGCTTGATTATCAGGTTTGTAGAAAATCAAGGTGCAAATTATGTGTGTCTGAGTATAAGTCCTGTCTTGTCAACTTTTTTATTAGGACCATCCTTTATAGTTTGCCTACCACATGCAAAATTTCACAGCAGAGCTAAGTCAATTGACCCTTATCAGGGTAGAATCCATGATCATGAAGCTACCCAACTGTGCTGATCTGCCATTTGCGGAGGTTTCATAGGATGTCATAAGCATATTCAAACTGTGCAACTTCCAATATGTGGATCTGCTCCATGTTCTTACTAGCAAGAACTATCTTGATTCTAGCCTTTCAAGAGTTCTATTTTTTTAAGGGCTTCCCTCTTAGCTCAGTTGGTAAAGGATCTGCCTGCAATGCAGGAGACCCTGGTTCGATTTCCAGGTTGGGAAGATCCCCTGGAGAAGGGATAGGCTACACACTCCAGTATTCTTGGGCTTCCCTTATGGTTCAGCTGGTAAAAAATCTGCCTGCAATTCAGGAGACCTGGATTTGATCCTTGGGTTGAGAAGATCCTCTGGAGAAGGGAAAGGCTGCCCACTCCAGTATTCTGGCCTGGAGAATTCCATGTGTACAGTCCACAGAGTTGCAAAAAGTCAGACATGACTGAGTGGCTTTTCATCTGTTTTTTGAAGAGCAGCAAACAGCACTGTGACTTGCATCACAAGAATGTCTCCCACCGTGGTTAGCTCCCTCATCTGCTTTTTCACAGGGTGCCAATCCACAGTATAATTTTGCCAATGAAGATTGAATCTTCTGACCAATCAATTCTGCAACTTTTGTGCAGACAAAATAAATGATATGTAGATATTGTAGGATTCTAATAGGACTGGTAAAAGTGAAGGATACTGATTGCTACTTCATATATACATATATAAACACATAAGATATATACCTTATGTGTGTTTTTTTATCATCTTGAGTCAAGAGAAAAGATAC
Source organism: Bison bison bison (assembly GCF_000754665.1). Lineage (NCBI taxonomy): Eukaryota > Metazoa > Chordata > Mammalia > Artiodactyla > Bovidae > Bison > Bison bison. The sequence goes on from NW_011488621.1 coordinate 698,229, forward strand.
TGTAACTAATATGACAGAATCAAAAAAATCAAGAAATTTAAACTATAAAAATTAAAGGAAAAAATTTACATATTTGTTATGTTCTTTTTAACCTTTTGATTTCCCAAATCTTTCTATTTCTGTCTGGCTCCTTCATTTACTCCTTAATTATTTATTTATTTACTTACTTGTTCATTCATTCTACACATGAGTTTTAAGCAATTAATAGATGTCAACACTATGTCAGATCCTGGGAATGAATGTAAGATTTAAAAAAAAAAACATACACACAATCAAAGTCTTTTGGAGATTAAATACAGTGAGGTGAGACACATCTGTCAATACTCGATTAAAATCCCTTAGCAAGAGTTACAAGAAGATTGCACAGAGCTCTTATTGGAGGTGTGGAATTGTCAGGGAACAGTCGTTGGTGGAAGTGATGTCAAAGACAAGTCCTAAAGTTCTAGCCATATTAACTGCAGGTAAGAGGTTTGCCAAAGACTGGGAAGAAAGAGAAATATCAGTGTTAGGGAAAGGCCAAGAAAGTATTCTTGAAGCCTAGAATGCCAGGAACAAATGAAATTGGAAAGGTAATCAGAACCAAGTCATAAAGGAATAAAAATATACCCCTTATATGTTTGGATTTGATCACAAAAGATCATTCTTGAAGAAGAATTCAGGGTCAAGATTGATTTAAGAAGATCTGCAAGAGCAATTACATAAAATGATAAAAATCTGAAAGAAGGAAGACAATGGCAGTGAAGAGGGATGGAAGGACACAGAATCAAGAGATTTAAGGAGATAGAACTGATGAGATTGAATTCATTCTTCCTTCTAACAGTTTCTAGCACAGGTTATTCTCTTCCTTTGACTTCCTCTTCCACCTAACATTTCTAAAACCCACCAGCCTCTCTATTGTCTACTATGACTTTTTTGTTCTTCCTCCAGTTAAATGAAGGAAATACAGCTCATATATTTACCTAATAGCCCACTGACTATGGTAAAACATTCAGAAATCTTTAAAACCACTCTCCTCAGTAGTGTGAAAATTTGAATATGCCACAAAAGTCAAATGCTTTTGCCAAAGTAACACTACCACGTTGCACAAACAGGGGTATCACTCAAACAGAGGTCAGTGGAGCTGTGATGCTGCAGTCTTACACTTAGGTTCAGGTTGCTAGGACAGTGGACAGTTATTAACATGACATCCTTGGGCTTCTGTATGTACCTTCATTCTGGCTTCTAGAGCTGCCACTCAAACCGTAAGAAGAAGTTTAATTACAAATACACACAAAAGCAATATTTGTTTCTCTGTGTATTCTGGTTATAAGTGTGGTTCTGAACCAACAAAAACTACAAGCTGAATATAACACAAGCATTTGAATCTCATTTCCAACAATATTATTGGTATCCTTGTGTTTCCAGAATGAACATCTGATTACTATTAAACTTTATTCTCTTAGAAAAATAATTCTCTTCAATTACATAAGCATTTTAGAATTGTAGCCAAAGAAATATGTTTCAGTAGTTCCTTACAGTATACATTCCATTACATATTAATGAATCAAACAAATCAATGTTTTAATAGACCATTAAATGACTTTTTCATGCCTGCATCCATCCTTCTAAACATGCAATCAGATGAAGTCAGATCTACATTATGGCTGCAGATTAAAAGCATCATGGCTCATAAGTTTCTCCAGATATAATTTTAAGCAAGTTTCAGGAAATATATGACACTGATGAATTCCAAAATCCTTGATTTTACTTCTCTCTGTTACCTTTGTAGTAACTAAGTGATGACATTGGAGTCACATGAAAAAGTAGCCAACAGATTCAGAAAACTGTATGAAGAGCCAACTAAAAAGGATGTGTGTGTCCATAACCATTAGTGAATAATTGGTGGCCCTTGGAAGCAGGAAATATTCTACTAGCAAAATGTTGTAAGAGAAAGGAGATGAAAGACTTAGCATCCATAGTTCAAGTGACTAACAAAATTTTACTATAGATATTTGAGGCCTATTTTTAGTGCTTTAAAAAGCTACTGTGATGACCACATTATGCAGTTTTCAAATTGTAGCATATATTTGGGATAAGGCACAAGTCCTCAGAAGGCTCTTTTTAATATCCCATCCTCACTGTAAAATTGAGACAGAGTTGTATTTCCTTTTTTAAAATGTTTATTTCATATTGGAAAATAGTTGATCAGCAATGTTGTGTTAGTTTCAGGTACAAAACATTTTCAGATTCTTTTCATATTTAGAATACTACAGAATACTGAGCAGAGTTCACTGTGCTATACAGTAGGTCTTGTTGGTTGTCTATATTAAACATTAATATAACAGTGTGTCAGCCGTTTCCCTCCTCCCTTACCCTCTTGGTAACCATCCTCTCCTTCTTTAGGTCTGTGAGTTTGCTTCTGTTTTGGAAATAAGTTCATTTGTATCATTTTTAAGATTCTGCATATAAGCAACATCCTTGAGATGTGTCTTTCTCTGTTTGGCTTACTTCACTTGGTATTATAATCTCCAGTCCATCTATATTCCTCTAAATGGCATTATTTCATTCATTTTAATGGCTGAGTAATATTCCAGTGTGTGTGTGTGTGTGTGTGTGTGTACACACCACATCTTCTTTATCCATTTACTTATCAATGGACATTTGGGTTGCTTCCATGTCTTGGCTATTGTAATCAGTGCTACAATGAACACTGGAGGGCATGTGTCCTTTTGAACCATGTTTTTCTCCAGATACATGCTCAGGAGTGAGACTGCAGGGTCATATGGTAGCTCTGTTTTTAGTTTCCTAAGAAACCTTTATACTATTCTTCATAGTGGCTGTATCAATTTACAGTCCCATCAACAGTGTAGGGGAGTTTCTGAAAAAAATAATTGCATTTGATAATCTGAACAAATGTCTTGTTAAATGTGGTTTTATTTTAAGTAACAGTATCTGGTGGATGGGGATGGTCTGAGTGAGGTCCCTGCTTCTTTACCACGTTCATCTCCAACCTTCTATTTCTTGACCACAACAGCTTGCCGCACTGCCGTTGTGAGACCCTTTGAAGCAGTAGATTCAACAAACCTCATCCACTGCAGATGCTCAGATATAATCATCGGGTGGGGGTCTTTTGGGAAAAAATCCTCAGTCGTTCTAACGTGCAGTCCACTGTGAGAACCACTAGTAGCTCATTGACAACAGAGGCTTTGTGTGTTTTACTTACCTCTTTGGCAAAGCCTAGGACATCATAAAATTCAAGAAATGTTTGTTGAATGAATAAATGAAACTGACTAAGGGAAAGAAACAAAGGAAGAGGAATAAAAAATTGGGGACTAAATCAATTGACAAGCTGCTTCATTTTTCATTAATAAAAATGGATTTTTTTTCTAATGTAACAATGGCAACTCTTAGCTCTTTGACATTACAAGAGCCTCTGGAGCATGAGATGCTTTTAATAAAGTAGCTCCTCTTTGTTATAAATCATTCATGGGATAAGAGACTCTTACAGAACTAGCAGTGTTACTTTGATAAATCTCGTAAAGAGTGTAGCAACAGACTCATAAAAGGTTCACAATGAAGTCCAAAGGTCCATGGCTACTTGTGCACACATTGCTCTAGTATATCCAAGACGAAGAAATAGAGCAACTGGAGACTGATTATCATGTTCAAATAATTAAGATTCACTTCTTTTTGAAATAGAAGCTAGCTCTCTAAAGCTATGAACAATATTCATACAAAATGATGAGGGTCTTGGATAGAAAGAGAAACTTTAAAAGCATAATTGTATATTATATTCCATTTGTATCCCTTCCAGAAAGGTACATTGATGCTACCAAGAAAGAGTCTTAAAAGGAAACATGCTCAGTCACTCAGTCATGTCTGACTCTTTGCAATTCTTTGGACTATAGCCGGGCTCCTTCATCCACAGAATTCTCCAGGCAAGAATACTGGAGTGGGTTGCCATTTCCTTCTCCAGGGATCTTCCTAACCCAGGGATTTAATCCGCATCTTCTGTGTCTGCTGCATTGGGAAACAGCTTATTTATCACTGAGCCACCCGGTAAAAGAGGACTAATAATCATGTTGAGAGTTAAATCATTTCTTGAACGCTTATCATGTGCAAGAGACCTTGCTAAGACTATGCATGTGTTATCTCATTTGATTCTCAAAATATCCATTTGGGATAAATGTTACTATTCGTCTTTGGGAGGCTAATTAACCTGTTAGAAGCTTTATAGTAGTAAGTGCCAGGAGTGGCTCTCAACCCAAATCTGTTGACAGTAGGGCCATTGTCTACCTCTCTCTACCTCTCTGTTTTATGGTGCACTCAGAGACCTCCAGGGATATATTGTGTACCCTATAAAGTTCAAAACAAATCTCAAATGTATGTCCTTTTTTTGCAAGAATTTTTCTTGCATTCTTCTGCTACCGACTTATGCGCCTGTTTGATCATGAGAGCTAATTTTGAAATAGTTTTAATGCATAATATAATTAAGCATTTTTATTGAGCTGATGACAGGTAAAACTAGCACAGGGCTTCCCTGGCAGCTCAGCTGATAAGGAATCCACCTGCAATGCGGGAGAACCTGGTTGGATACCTGGGTTGGGAAGATCACCCTGGAGAAGGGATAGGCTACCCACTCCAGTATTTATTGGGCTTCCCTGGTGGTTCAGACAGTAAAGAATCTGCCTGCAATGCAGGAGACCTGGGCTCAACCCCTGGGTTGGGAAGATCCCCTGGAGGAGAACATGGCCACCCACTCCAGTATTCTTGCCTGGAGAATCCCCATGAACAGAGAAACCTGGTGGGCTGCAGTCCACAGGGTCACAAAGAGTCAGACATGACTGAGTGACTAAGCACACAAAACTAGCACAAACCAATTTCTCATCTCACATATAAAACTTAAAACCCTAAGAAACTCAAGTGTTCTGATGACATTTGATTTTATCCTATTTCCGAGAACTTAAAACACCAATCACAGTCACCAGCAGGTTCACTGGTTACTATGTTCAAGCACTTCACTAGAAATTCTACATGTCTCATTTATCATTTTACTTTCAAAAGTATTCTTTTAACTATTGCTGCTCATTAAATGAGGAAATTTGAACATTGAGAGGTTATGTAACTTGCTCAAGATAAAAGTACTGGTAGATGGCACAACCAGAATTAAAACACAGATGTCTTCCACTACACTCAAACTACCTCCCAAGAAATAATTGATGATTTCTACATTAGACAGCAGTATATTCAATTTTTTTCTTACACTTAATTAGTAATTTAAGAATCTTCTTTTTTTTCTCAGTAACTAGTTCTTTTACAAACATGCTGTTGATCCAAATAAGCAAAAAATGTTAGAATGGATTTTTGGGTTTCAGAAAAAGACTGAAATGATGTTAAGGGTTGAGGAAGAAATACCTCCGTCTTTTAAGGTACCAGTTAAATCAGGAAATGACAAGGTGCTTGCACAGAAGATGATGTTCATAACCACTTGGCTTTGACCAGAGATGCTTCTCAGAGAAAAGCTAGGACTTGAGTAAAACATTTTTCAACTCATCACAGCCAAGTGTTTAATTTTTTCAAGCAAACCAAGTGCAATTTGTGTTTGTTTTTGAAATTATGATCTCTACTTTGCAAGTGAAATTCCACACACCAAAGTGTGAGTTTATTTTGATAAAACCACATTTCAGATCCCACATGCAACTATAAAATCAGGACATGTGGTGTGGGGTTTTCATAAAAGTCAAAATCTGGTAATTAGCACCAAAACTGTTCCTTGGAATTTGAAAGTATTGGAGATAATAGAAATAAAAGCTTATAGAAATGCCAAGAATTTTTGTTCTTGCTAAATCCTACCCAAATACTACAATGCACCAAGGTGATATGTATTTTGAATCTATTATACCTGCTTATTAAGAGGGAAAGAAGACATGGATATATTTTTGCAACTTTTTTATTTATATAAAGGTTTCTCCTGGTTTTAAATTGTTCAAATTTTAAGGTTGAGCTTCACCAACTGGGAAACTATAATACAGACCTGAGCATGGTTACTGGCCTTTAGCAGAAAATGAAAACACTGCATAAAATATTTAAGAATAGCTCCATTGCATCCAAATAGGTATCTTGATGTGAGGGACAGAGAATGACCCAACAAGTAATTTAAGATGTATTACATGGGAAGAAATTGAAGTCCCAGAGCCCCCGACCCTTTGACTGATATCCACTTTTGTCCCTTTTAATAGTGTGCGTGTGAATGTTTGTGCATACTTTAATTCTGCCAGCTTTAATAGTAGTTAAAAAAAATAAAATAAAATCTACCTTGGCGAGTTTCCAGCCCAAATTGGTGACTGGATGCCTGATTCTGCTGATTTCAATAGCGGTATCACCTCCTATTCTCCACTGCACCTCAAGCCTATGTTATTATTTAGTAGAAGAGTAGCAGGATTTAATGTTTCAAGACTTGGCAGTAGATTGCCCCAGCAGTCCTTAAACAACAGCATACTGTATTTATTTGTATATGGCATTTAATCCAATGTATGTAATTCTATCTCCAAATTCAGCATTTGTTGGCCATTAAATAGGGAATGATTCTGTTTAAGTCAAAACAGCAGTCAAACAGGAACAATAGTGTATTATAGCTTGGATGTGAACTAAGTAGTTGATACCAATTTTTTGGAAAACAACCAACATCTTTTATTTTGAATAATGCACTCTTTTTATAGAAAGTAAGTCAAACCTTTAGTTATACAGGAAAGCCATTTTAAATACTCAAAAGGTATTAACTTGTAATGAAATACCTCGAAATTTCTTAGAAAATAATATCACCTATGAAACAAAAAGTAATGAAATATTGATGTTCTAACATATGTATTAAAAATATTTAACATAGTATCCATTTTAAGATATTTAACCTTTTATATGTCTTTATTATGTATAAATGGGAAAGTGACAGAATTTTGTTGGACAAAGAAAAAGAGGTTTTAAATACCTAAAGATTTTAAATTTTAAATCACTTAGATTTAAAGATGCTGCTGCTACTGCTAAGTCGTTTCAGTCGTGTCCGACTCTGTGCGACCCCAGAGACGGCAGCCCACCAGGCTCCCCCTTCCCTGGGATTCTCCAGGGCAAGAACACTGGAGTGGGTTGCCATTTCCTTCTCCAATGCATGAAAGTGAAAAAGTGAAAGTGAAGTCGCTCAGTCGTGTCCAACTCTGCGACCCCATGGACTGCAGCCTACCAGGCTCCTCCGTCCATGGGATTTTCCAGGCAAGAGTACTGGAGTGGGTTGCCATTGCCTTCTCCGGATTTAAAGATAGAAAAATATAAAAATGATCTGCACTTAGCCTCTGTGTAGCAACATGCGAATGTATTTTCTTAAGTATGAAAGCCCAGATTATTTATGTTGTAGGTTCCAAATTATTGATTCCATCCAAGTTGCACCATTTTATCTTCTTGATATTGAGTTTGGACAAGATCATTTAGCCAGGCACTGGGCATGTGAAATTATGCTACCATCTGGGACTATGAGAACAAAATGTGGAGAGCCAGGGACCACCAGCCAAATGATGGTCCCACTGCCCAAAATCTCTTATGATGTCTCCAAGTGGCCTCATGCTTACTGTGTTCCTCTTTGGCTGAGTCTGCACAGCACAGAGTGAGCAAATAGTCTGTGATAGAAGAAAAAAAAAAAAAAGAAGCTGGCTTTGAAAACTCTTCTGCAGAGTAGGACATTACCACTGACTATCTTGGAAACTTGGACAATATCTTCACATTCTATGTCTGTTTCCTTCTCCGTAAAATAAAGAAGTTGGATCAGATGGTCTCCTTGGGTTCAAGTAACTCACTCCAGTATTCTTGCCTGGAGAATCCCATGGTCTTGAGGAGCCTTGTATCTCTTCATCGCCTGTTATATTAGGTGCTAGAACTGCAAAGAAGAATGAGAGAGAATCTTGTCCTGCAGGAAGTTCCAGTCTAAAGGGGAAGTGATATGTAAATAGACCATTTTAGGATAGCATAGTGTTAAGGGAAATATTTTCCACAAGGCTCTATAAGAATCCATGCTTTCTTTAAGAATCTTTGCTAGTAATTTTTCTCAACACTTTTTCCTCAATAAGAAGAAATATTGTACCCTTACCTTCATCAGGAGGAGGAAATGTTAAAAAAGACTTGGGGGAAGGACATGGGACAAAAGCCATGGTTTGCTTCCAAGAAGAGTCGGAGAAAAAAAATGGGAAAGGGAAGCCAAGAAAACTCACATTCAAATGACTTAATTATCTCTCAGCTGGCTTGTATAACACTGTAGTCTATCTGTCCAAGTTGGCCTCTGAGCAACCAAAGAAATTCTCTGTCGCCTTCCCCAATAAATATAATTTGTACACTAACAAATGATCAGATAATTTTGGAAATCATTTAAAAAGTGGTCAAGAACCAAAAAGGTGACCTTGTTCCAGCAAAATGTAAAGGACATTATTGATGATTTTGTATGTTTAGCAAATCTTCCCCCTGCTAACCATTTCATTTTCAAAATCCATAAATCCTTAGGGTTGAAATACTAGTAAATGCAGTTTTTTATATTCTGGAATTTAAAACCAAAGGGTCTGACCATTTTCTTTACAAAACTCCAAATAAGTGTGAAGGACTACCTGCCCAGCTGTATATGCCTGTACGCTTCACTCCTTTGGATTACTCCAAACAGTGATGTACACACTGATAATTTATGCTGCCAAGATTTTGAAGGCAAAAATAATACTTTAAATAAGAAGATTGGAGGTTTTCCTGAAAATGATTGGAATATAGCCTTTGTGATTTTCTATACTCTTTTCTTGCTGTGTGTTGGGTTCAGTGCTTCAAAATGGGAAAATATATATCTGAGAGTTGAAGGGAAAAAAACATCCTTGCCAAGCAGATGTTGGTAAATTGCCAGCTGAAACAAAGTTGTGATGCTAGTGACAACAAGATTGGTTTCTAGAGGATATTTAGAAAGCAGAGAGCCTGGCTTTGCTTTCATTTCCCTTAGGAAGGGCCTAGATGATGGGCCACAGCACATTACCAGTTAGCATTTTGCTTCCAAACATCTGGATTCCTAGCCTCATCCATTTAAAAATGATTTACTCACTGTAGCTTGTTGTTTGTTGAGATTTCAGCCAAAATAGAAAACATTCAGCCACCTCTTCTCCAGACATCCATTTTCTACCTTTAGATTCTTATTTCTTCTTACAAATAAATCTAACACAAAATTTTATTGGCTGTTTTTTTTTTAGAGTGTACCCTTGTCAAATCAAGAGTAAAATGAAATTCAAGCAAGCCAAAACAATGAGTCTTTTTGTCTCAGTTACTCAGACAGTTAAGAGTAAAATATATTTAGAGCTTAAATTATACCAAAAATTGATTTGTATTTCACATCATTTTATTGGTACAGAACAATGGTTTACAGACAACTTTTAACATCAGAACAATTTGCAAAAATTTTAAGGATAAATATACTCAAGCCCTAGTCCAAACCTATAGAAGCAGTTAAGATACAGGAGTGTTTTATTGAAAAAGACCCTCAACCTTGATTAAGAAGCACTGTTCTAGAATGTTCTTTCATTTAATATTAGGTGTTAAGCACCAGACACAAATTAGACTATGACTGCATTCTGTGTGTGTGACAAGGGAAGGAGAAGCAGACTGGGTATATGCAAAATATAAAAGAATTTACAGAGAAATCATTAAGTCAAGTACACAAGCTTGGCAGAATTACTAAACAGAAGTTTTTATTTAAAATTAATTATAGGAGATCCAACCAGTCCATTCTGAAGGAGATCAGCCCTGGGATTTCTTTGGAAGGAATGATGCTAAAGCTGAAACTCCAGTACTTTGGCCACCTCATGCGACGAGTTAACTCATTGGAAAAGACTCTGCTGCTGGGAGGGACTGGGGGCAGGAGGAGACGGGGACGACAGAGGATGAGATGGCTGGATGGTATCACTGACTCGATGGACGTGAGTCTGAGTGAACTCCGGGAGTTGGTGATGGACAGGGAGGCCTGGCGTGCTGCGATTCATGGGGTCGCAAAGAGTCGGACACGACTGAGCAACTGATCTGATCTGATCTGAAACTAGTCACAGAGACTTAGAAATAAATTTTTTAAATTAAAATTTTAAAGCACCAAAAGTGTCAAATATCAATAAATAAATACATCAAAGGATGTGAATTAAACTATAAAGCTGTATTATTAAGACTAAATGAAGAGACTAAATGAGAGACACATCATTATTCGACAATAGATTCAATACTGCAAAAAATGTGAAATCTTTCCAATTTGTTAACTATGACACAATCTCAAAAAAATTCACAATAGATTTCATTTCCAGGCAGGGGAGCAGGCAGGACCTGACAAACTGTTTCAAAAATACACAAGAAAATGCAAAGGGTTAAGAACAACCAAGACATTCGAGAAATGGTAAGTGAGCATCCTCTAACAAATATTAAGACATTACAAAACTACAATATTTACATTTAAGACATTGTGGTCTTGGTACAAAATACATGGATATAGATATATTTACCAGTTATTTACCAATGGAAGAAAAAAAATCCAAGAAACGTGATTTATGATGAAATGTCAGTGCAGAATCATAGAGAAAAGAAGGTACCTTTTTTTTTAACAATAAATGATAACTCAGATAATTTCATACTCATATAAAAAATGGATATCTCCATATATAAAGCTTAAGTCTGAGCTTCCCAAGTAGTGTTAGTGGTAAAGAACCTGCCAGCCAATGCAGGAGACGTAAGTGACATGGGTTCTATCCCTGCATCAGGCAGATCCCCTGAAGGATGGCATGACAACCCACTATAGTATTCTTGTCTGGAGAATCCCATGGACAGAGGAGCCAGGTGGGCCACAGTCCACAGGGTTGCAAAGAGTTGGACATGAATGAAGCAACTTACCACATAGAAGGCTTAAGTCTAATTTAGACCTAAATGTGAAAAAGCAAGACAAAGTTTTAAAAAAATAGAATAAAAGAATGTTTTTCTGATTTCAGGTCAGGAATTCTTTTTAAAAACATAGCAATAAGAATTGGTATATTTGATGACATTAAAATTTTTAATGTCTGTCTTGTAAGTCATCATTGAGAAGATGGAAATGCAAACTATGAAGTAGAAGATGACATATTCAATGTGTAAATTTCACAGATAATAAAGAGACTTTCTATAAGTCATTCTTCATTTATTATCATGGAAATGCAAATAAAGCACCATGAGATGTCATGATAAACCCTCCTGGAAAACTAAAATTAAAAAGAGTGAACATAACAAGTATTAAAGAAAACCTGAAGTCACAGGGACCTTCATACACTACAGGTGGGAGAATAAATTGCTACTAAGACTCCAGTACTCTTGCCTGGAAAACCCCATGGACAGAGGAGCCTGGTGGGCTGTAGTCCATGGGGTCACTAAGAGTCGGACACGACTGAGCGACTTCACTTTCACTTTTCACTTTCACGCATTGGAGAAGGAAATGGCAATCCACTCCAGTGTTCTTGCCTAGAGAATCCCAGGGATGGCAGAGCCTGGTGGGCTGCCGTCTCTGGGGTCGCACAGAGTCGGACACGACTGAAGCGACTTAGCAGCAGCAGCAGCAACTGCTTTGGAAAAGCATTTGAGAGCATTAAATTATATGAAGAGTACATCATGTGAAATGCTGGGCTGGACAAATCACAAGCTGGAATCAAGGTTAATGGGAGAAGTATCAACAACCTCAGATATGCAGATGATACCACGCTAATGAAATTGAAGAGGAACTAAAAAGAGCCTCTTGATGAAGGTGAAAAAAGAGAGTGAAAAAGCTCCTTGAAACTCAACATTCAAAAAACAAAGATCATGGAAGCAGGTACCATCACATCATGGCAAATAGAAAGGGAAACAGTGGAAGTGTTTATTTTCTTGGGCTCCCAAAACACTTCAGATAGTGCCTGCAGCCATGAAATTAAAAGGTGCTTGCTCCTTGGAAGACAAGCTATGAGAAACTGTACAGTGTATTAAAAAAGCAAAGGTATCACATTGCCAACAAAGGTCCTATAGTCAAAGCTTTGTTTTTTCCAGTAGTCGTATACAAATGTGAGAGTTGAACATAAAAATAGCTGAACGCTGAAGAATTGATGCTTTCAAATTGTGATGCTGGAGAAGTCTCTTGAGAGTCCCTTGGACTGCAGGGAGATCAAACCAGTCAATCCTAAAGGAAATCAATCCTGAATATTCATTGAAAGGACTGATAATGAAGCTGAAGCTCCCATATTTTTGCCACCTGGTGTGAAGAGCCAATTCATTGGAAAAGATCCTGATGCTGGGAAAGACTGAGGGCAGGAGGAGAAGGGGTAAACTTTTCCAAGCAAGAGTGCCATTGCCTTCTCTGAATCCTATCCTAGGCAGTTATCTAAAGAAAAGTGAGTCATGAGACATGCAAAAATGTTCATGTAGGGATTATTTATAACAATTGAATGCCGATCAGCAATAAAATAGTGCTATATTTATGCAATGGAATACCATGAAGCACACAAAAGTAACAGACAATATGCAATGACATGGATGTTATTGTTCAGTCACTCAGTCATGTCTGACTCTTTGCAACCCCACATATTGCAGCATGCCAGGCTTCCCTGTCCCTCACCATATCCTGGAGCTTGCTCAAACTCATGTCTATTGAGTCGGTGATGCCATCAAACCAGCTAATCCTCTGTCACCTCCTTCTCTTCATGCCCTCAATCTTTCCCAGCATCAGAGTCTTTCCAGTTAGTTGGATTTTCACATCAGGTAGCCAAAATATTGGAGCTTCAGCATCAACATCCATCCTTCCAAAGAATATTCAACACTGATTTCCTTTAGAATTGACTTGTTTGATCTCCTTGCTGTCCAAGGGACTCTCAAGAGTCTTCTCCAACACCACAGTTCAAAAGCATCAGTTCTCTGGTGCTCAGCCTTTTTTATAGCCCAACTTTCACATCCATACATGACTACTGGAAAAACCATAGCTTTGACTATAGGACCATTGTTGGCAAAGTGATGTCTCTGGTTTTTAATACGCTGTCTAGGTTTGTCATAGCTTTTCTTCCAAGAAGCAAGTGTCTTTTAATTTCATGGTTGCAGTCACCATCTGAAGTAATTTATGAGCCCAACAAAATTAAGCCTGTCATTGTTTCCATTTTTCCTCATTGTTTGCCATGAATAGATGGGACCAGATGCCATGATCTTCATTTTTTGAATGTTGAGTTTGAAGCCAACTTTTTCACTTTCCTCTTTCACCTTCATCAAGAGGCTCTTTAGTTCCCCTTCAGTTTCTGCCATAAAGGTGGTGTCATCTGCATATCTGAGGTTATTGATATTTCTCCTGGCAATCTTGATTTTAGCTTGTGCTTCATCCAGCTCAGCATTTTGTATTATATACTCTGCATGTAAGTTAAATAAGCAGGGAGAGAATATACAGCCTTGATGTACTCCTTTCCCAATTTTGAACCAGTCCATTGTTCCATGTCTGGTTCTAACTGTTGCTTGTTGACCTGCACACTGGTTTCTCAGGAGGCAGGGAAGGTGATCTGGTATTCTCATCTCTTTAAGAATATTCCATCTGATCTGCACAGTCAAAAGCTTTAGCCTAGTCAATGAAGCAGAAGTAGATATTTTTCTGGAATTCTCTTGCTTTTCCTATGATCCCACTGGTGTTGGCACTTTGATCACTGGTTCCTCTGCCTTTTCTAAATCCAGGTTGGACATCTGAAAGTTCTTGGTTTATGTACTGTTGAAGCCTCACTTGGAGGATTTTGAGCACCACCTTGCTAGCACATGAAATGTGGGCAGTTGTGCAGTAGCTGACATCCTGTAGCATTGCTCTTCTTTGTGATGCCAGAGCATGGATGAATGTCATAGAAATTATATTGAGCAAGAGAAGCCAGACACAATAAAACATATTTTTTTTCTATAGAGTTTGAAATAAGCAAAACTAATTATAGTGCTTAGAGATGAAAATTCTGGCATAGATAGTGTAAAGAAAAATGAAGAAGCAATCATTGTAAAAGCCAGGATAGGGGATACATCTAGCAGGAGAAGGTGTGGGATGGGACTCAAAGATCTGGGATGTCATCAGACTGCCATATATGACCTGGTCAGTGGCTACGTGGTTGCTCATTTCATAATACTTTATTATATTTTATATAATGCATTCCATATGTTTCAGTGTGCATGTTATATTTCACAATTTTTAAATTCTGAATATAAAATGATACAATGTAAAAACAACCCAAGAAGTGTTTCTTGAAAACACTGCATACTGCTGCTAAGTCACTTCAGTCGTGTCCGACTTTGTGCGACCCCATAGACGGCAGTCCACCAGGCTCCCCTGTCCCTGGGATTCTCCAGGCAAGAACACTGGAGTGGGTTGCTAGTTCCTTCTCCAATGCATGAAAGTGAAAAGTCAAAGTGAAGTCGCTCAATCGTGTCCGACTCTTAGAGACCCCGTGGACTGTAGCCTACCAGGCTCCCCTTCCCTGGGATTCTCCAGGCAAGAACACTGGAGCGGGGTGCCATTGCCTTCTCTGGAAAACACTGCATAAGTTGACACTATTGACTATTTACCACTTCATCCTATATTAAACTTTCTAAACAAAAAAAGAATAACCTATGGTTAATAAGCACTGTGAAGGTACAACAAGGATCCAGTCTAAACTCATTATCTCACATCTCCAACCTTCTTTCTCTTCCTATAAAACCTATTTCATTGAATCTATTCATTGCGTTCTTTTCTTTTAACTTATTTTAAATGGAACAAAGATGAATATTTTTAATGACAAAACTTGCAATTCACAAAGATAGACATCATAAACCATCAGACACCTTAACAACAAAGAAACGAAGATACCTAAAGAAAAAATCAGAATATAAGGGAAAATAAAAATTATATAATCATAGTGAGACATATTAACATTTCTCTAAGAATATTTAATCGAGTGCAGAAAAAATAAGAGTAGGAACATCTTGAGGATGTCATTAATGATTTAAATGTTGGATCATAGAAAAAGCAAGAGAATTTTGGAAAAACATCTACTTATGTTCCATTGACCACACTGAAGTTTTTGACTGTGTGGATTAAAACAAACTGTGGAATATTATTAAAAAGATGCGCATCCCAGACCCCCTTACCTGCCTCCTGAGAAATCTGTTTGCAGGACGAGAAGCAACAGGTAAAACTGGACATGGAGTAATGGACCGGTTCCAAATCGAGAAAGGAGAATGTCAAGGCTGTATACGTCACCTTTTTATTTAACTTATGTGGAGTACATCATGCAAAATGCCTGGCTGGAGGAAACAAATTCTAGTAAGTTCTCTTTTCATTTTTATTCTGCTACAAATATTTTCTAATTTTGCTTGTTATCACTTCTTAGATACATCCATTATTTTAAAGTGGACATTTAAGATCCAAATATATGGGTTTTTTTAAAGTATCTTTAATAATAATTTCTCATTTTGATATTAATTTCTAATTTAAATTCTTTTTTCTCTGCAATCACCCTCTGAGTTTTTCCAGTCTTTTAACTTTCCTGAGATTTTCAATGGCTAAAAGTCAAAGATATCTCTTGGTAAATGTTACATTGCACTTTAAAATAGTTTCCTTTGATGTTGATTTCTAAATCCACAGTGATAAAAGAACAGACTCTGCATGATTTCAGTACCTTTAGGTCATGAAAGTTTTGCACTTTGTTTTACATTCCTGGATATGTCACAGTGTTTCCTGGTTTATAGTCCGTGGGAACTTGAATAGAATTTGTATCCTGCTGTTGTGTGACAATCATATAAATCTTAATTATATTGAATTGATTCATAATGCTTTTCAGGTAAACTATATCCTTCTACTTTTCTGTCTATTCATTCTATGAATTTTTGGGAGTTTGATACTGAAACTCCAACTAGAAATAATAATTTATCTATTTAAAAAAATTATAATTTAGAGTGGAGCTGTATGCAACTTTGTTCTGTATTTCCTAAATCTCCTGTAAATGTGTTATCATACTTCCATAATTTAAAAAACAATAAGAAAGTAATAGCCTTAAAGAAAAGGCAAACCAAAATTTTAAATAAAAAACTGCAATGAAAACAAAACAGAAATGAACAGGCTAATGTGCACAAAGTTCCTACAACTATGCCAGCACAAATTGATCAATAAATGTGAGCTCTTGTGATTCATGCAGTACATATATATATTAAGCACCACTAATTGGATAGGCATTAGGAATGTACTTAGTGAACAAAACAAATGTGGCTGTGGCCTCCACGGAATTTTCAGTACAAAAAAAAAAGAAAAGAAACAAGTAAAATACATTCCTGAATAAGTGACTATTTTTTGGTTTTGGTTTTAACTGAGGAGCTATTGCATTTCTTTGTAATTTTTTGCCTCACTTCTCTCTACCCTTCCCAAAAGAGTTTCTGAACTGACAGCCAGGGAGGATTCCCCCAAAAGACACTATGCTCCCCACTTTGCGTTCTCAGTTGCAAATGACAAAGAAAAGCAAAAATGTCTTCAAGTCCTATTTGGAAGCTATGTTAATATTTTCCCATCCTATCTGCCAGTCTTCTTTTCTATTCCATTTTTCCCCCTCTATTGTTTTGAACAGCAAATATGTGTACAACAGGAAAAAAGATGGAGGAAAGATGTTTCTGAGGCGGAGAGACAAGGGAGAAAGAGAAACAGAATTGAATCAGAATATATAAGGGGTTGTTGTTTACCAGCTGAGCTGTGAGGGAAGCCCTTAGTCACTTAGTCATGTCCAAACTCTCTTGCAACTCCATAGACTGTAGCCCACAAGACTCCTCTGTCCACAGGATTTCCCAGGCAAGAATGCTGGTGTGGGTCCCATTTCCTTCTCCAGGGGGATCTTCCCAACCCAGGGACTGAACCTTTGTCTCCTGCGTTGGCAGGCAGATTCTTTTCAACGGAGCCACAAGGGAAGACTAGTACACGGGGTAGATTCTGTTATTCTAAAGTTGAATTTTAATTACCTTAGCATAATATACCTCATTCTTCCTTTACAGGCAATCAAGTCAAACTACAATGTCTCTACAGATACACTAGTGAAAAATGTTACTGTTTTTAAGACAATTAATACTTCAGCAGAAAAACAAAGAAGCCATGTAAATATGTACGAAAAAACCAGCAATAGGCTTTTGACTATCTTGGGTCTCCAGTGTTCTTTCTGTACCACGTATATTACAGAAAGAAAAGGAGCATTCTCTCACACTAGTCATTTATTATTTATTTTATGCTTTAATTATTTGTGGAAATTCCTGACAGCTTTTTATTCAGCTGCTTCTACTGACAGTCAAGTTTGTACATTAAGGAGAAGGAGGACGAATACCAACTTGAAAGGAGAAAACCGAGCTGGAAACTGAGTGGCTATGAACCATGTCGTTGAAAATTTGGAAATAATTTGATTTATGGCAAATGGTAAAGAAAAAAGAAAAGAATGATCCTATGACACAGTTTGACTTCTTCTGAGGAGGTATTATGAGAGTGTTATTGCTACAAGGAAAGGTAGCTTAAAGTCACTAGATTCGGATGTTTTCCTTCACTCTGCTCCACCTGTCATATCATGGCCCTCTATTACTACAGGAGACCTTGTAAACCCCTGGAGAGAGATAGCACTTGGTTTTGGAGCAAGGACATGATGGTGTGATAATAATGATTCAGGAAATTAATCTGGTAGCGTGAGGATTTATAGGAGTCCATTCATTCACAAATAAAAACAGTGCCATGCACTATTTTAAGTATTAGGTTGGGAGACTGTGTAAGCAATCTGGATCAAAAGAATGAATATTTAAACCAGAATAGTGGCTCTCATGTGCTTACCTGGTGGCTCAGCAGTAAAGAATCTACCTGCAATGCAGGAGACCCAGGAGACGCAGGTTCGATCCCCCAATCGGGAAGATCCCCTGGAGGAGGGCACGTCAACCCATTCCAGTATTCTTGCCTGGAGAATCCTGTGGACAGAGGACCTTGGTGGGCTATAGTCCGTAGGGTCACGAAGAGTGGGACATGACTGAAGCGACTTAGTACACATGCACAGTGGCTCTAATATACCTTCTTTGGTTTGTTGTGCGTTTGGTTTAGTTGCTGAGCTGTGTCTGATTCTTGTGTTCCCATGGGCTGCAGCCTGATAGGCTCCTTTGCCCATGGGATTTCCCAGGCAAGAATAATGGAATAGGTTGCTATTTCCCTCTCCAAGGTCTTCCTGACCCAGGGATTGAACCCAGGTCTCCTACTTTATAGGCATCTCTTGTATTGCAGGTGGATTCTTTACTGATTGAGCCATCAGGGAAGATGAATACCTTCCTCATTCCTACAAATTTGTTTATTTCAATCAGAAAGTGTTTCTGTGTCTTTGGATACTGGCTTTTGTTTTTGGTTTATTGGGGTTGTTGACATCTTCGTTGTTGTTTCTCTGTTTTCATTTTTTTTTTTCAGGCATGATCAATTAGGTTTACTCACCCATGCATAAAGACCCATTCTTGTATTCGAAAGATCAATAGAACTCATTGACCATCCAAGAGAAGACCTGTTTTGAAGACTTCAGCCAAGGTTTTATTCTCTTATTGTTATTTATGACATCCAAATACAACAGTTGTGATTTCTGGAGACGTATTCAGTTATACACTATTCTTGCTACTTTAAACCCAATATAGCTATTCCTTATAACAAAATAGAAGGGAAATTATAATTATTATTATTCCTATTTACAGATTGAAAACTTGAGATTCAGGGAGGTTAATAATAGCTCTATAACTAGTTAACAGTGGAGCCAGGTCTTAAATTGTCTGTCTCAAAAGCCCTTGTTCTTCAGAATTTTACTTATTCCTTCCACAAAAATTTGACCTTAAAGAGTAGCACAGTGATAATTACAATGCCTCTAAATTTTTATCAAAATGGGAAACTGCTCTTGATTTTCCCTTCTTTTGTAGCAGCACCTCAGAGGATTTATTCCAGCAGCTTCTGACAATACAGTGAGCACGTGAGACAGGCATTATCTGTTCCCTGCGCACTCGCACCAGGAGCTCACGTTTCCTCATTGCCTTGCACATCACACTCTTTTTCTTTGAAGGGAATCCCATTTTCCCACCTGCATCCATCATTCATCTGTCATTCCATTCAACTGGTGAGGTTTTTAACTGGAAGGTTTTTTTTTTTTTTTTTTTAATCTTTCTTGACTAACTTTGTCTCTTGAGGTCTCTGCTCTGAATGCAGTTTTAAAGCTCAGCTCATTTTCTTGTCCCCAGTCTATCGTCTTGGGAGTAGCAATTAACACAGGTGCAGGATTTTGCTTTTAACATATTAAAAGATAAAGCCAACCTGTGTGGGTTGGTCTGAGCTTCCTTTTGATTTTACAGGAGTTACACTGCAGTATCCTTTTGCACAACCTGAGCAAAATAATTTAGGTATGATTTAAGGAGGGAGCTTCAAGGTGCTGCTGCTTAAGGTTTGAAGAGTGACCCATACAGCAAGAGCATGACCTCTTCTCAAACACCCCTTGGAGCAGCAGATGTACTCCGCTGAAATCTCACCTCCCTCTTCTGATGTAGGTGATGAAAGTGCTTCTGAAGAGGAACAAAGACCTGTGTTATCACAAAGCATAGCATTTCCCCATTGCATTTGAATTCAGTACATTTCTTTTTCAGTTTTGCTAAGATTACACCAAAATGTAATTACCTTAACACTATTCACCTGGGAACCCTGAGCGCAAGAGGGAAGCTTCCAAATGATAGAGATGCTTTTCCCCTGAGTCTAGAATTCTGCCTGGTTTCATCAGGTATAATCAACCCAGGCAGCATCGGAAAGCAATGTGCATTTTTACTCTGCTCTAGAACCCCATATTTGCTCCATGTGGGGGTACATGGGTACTTATTTTATAGTTTAGGGTTTTGTGGACTTAATGTTCTCCTTCCCACTTTTTCCCTATTTAGTCTGCCAAGAGGCCCTGTGAATACTCATGTATTTTCTGCAAATAAAATTCCGTTTAGGGCCAGCTTTATTTTAAAATATTAGTTGAACCAAGTAACGTAAGCTTGGGCCTGAAGGAGAACTTAAATTTGGATTAATATCCCCAGGCTGGTGCCCCAGGCTTCAAGTCCTTTTGAAAGCAGGATAAAATTTCAGGCCAGGCACACAAGGAAAGTAATTCTTTTCCTTTTTTGAGTTCTTTAGTTAAGAAGTAAAATTATTATTTTTTTAATTTTATTTTATTTTTAAACTTTACATAATTGTATTGGTTTTGCCAAATATCAAAATGAATCTGCCACAGGTATACATGTGTTCCCCATCCTGAACCCTCCTCCCTCCCCCTACCATCCTTCTGGGTCGTCCCAGTGCACTAGCCCCAAGCATCCAGTATCGTGCATCGAACCTGGACTGGCATCTCGTTACATACATGATATTTAAAAAAAAAAAGTAAAATTAGAGTAGCTGTAATTCTAATTTTTTAACTCTGACCTCGTCATCTAAACAACCGTTATCTACATACAGGAAAGTTGTGTGTTTTAGAAAAAAAAATCAGTATTTTGTATAACTTTTTCTTCATTCTTTTTAACTGAGGTACAGTTGATTTACAATATTATATTGGTCTCAGGTGTACAACATAGTGATTCAAAAATTTTACAGATTATATGCCATTTATAGTAAAAATGCTGGCTGTAGTCCCTGTGCTGTGCAATATATCCTTGTAGCTTATTGATTTTATACATAGTAGCTTGTATTTATTAGTTCCCTTCACCTATCTTCTCCTCCCCTACTTCTTCTCCCACTTGTACCCACTAGCTTCTTTTCTGTATCTATGAGTCTGTTTCTTTCTGTTATGTTTCTTAGCTTGTTTTGTCCTTTAGATTCCACACATAAGTAATATACAGTATATGCCTTTTTCAGTAAGACTTATTTCACTAAGTATAATACTCTCCAAGTTCATCCATGTCATTGCAAATGGCAAAATTCTAATCCTTTTTTACAACTGAGTAGTATTCCATTGTGTGTGTGTGTGTGTGTGTGTATGTGCATGATTTCCAGGTGTCACTAGTAAAGAACCCATCTGCCAATGTATGAGACATAAGAGACGTGGTTCAATCCCTGGGTCAGAAAGATCCCCCGCAGGAAGGCATGGAAACCCACTCTGATACTCTTGCCTGGAGAATCTCATGGGTAGAGGAGCCTGGTGGGCTCCAGTCCATAGGGTCACCAAGAGTCAGACACAACTGAAGTGACTTAGCATGCACGCATGCATATATGTGTACACACACACACACACATATATATCACATCTTCATTCATCTGTTGATGGACACTTCTGTTGTTTCCATATCTTGGTTACTATAAATAATGCTGACATGAATATAAGGATGTCTATATCTTTTTGAGTTAGTGTTTTCATTTTCTTCAGATATATATCCAGAAGTGGAATTGTTGGATCACACGGTAATTCTATTTTTACTTTTTTGAGGATTCCCATACTGTTTTCACAGTGGGTGCACCATTTTACATTTCCACCAACAATGTACAAGAGTTCCCTTATGTGGCTTGCTCTTTAAGAAGCAAAATATTTTTTACTTGAAGTTGGCAAGGGGGACAGTGAGAATAAAGAATTATGAGAAAAAGAAAATAAAATAGGAATGACAATAAAATTTTTATATATTATTAAATATATTATATATATTTAATTATTTGATTAATTAAATCAAATTTTAGAGATTGATGCATGTAACACAAATAGCACAGTACCAGTCATGTTAAGTTCCAGACAGAAAGAGAAAGAAGAGAACTGAAGTACTTGCCATCACCTTCATCTTAATTATAATTGTATATCCAGTTATGATGCAGTATATTACTTAAAATACAGTATATCTTACTTCATTTGAAGCTAGTAACATCTCTGAGTACAAAGCTAGGACACCAAGTGATAGCCTTTGTATTACAGTTAATGTTGGCTGAGGGCAACAAAATCCTTATTGGGTCAAGCTCAACACCAGGTGCTGAAAATGCAGTGATGAGAGGGAAAATGCCCAGTTCTGGGTTGAGAAGACAGTTTGAAATATATATATACCTCAAATCTCACTGAAACTGTAGCAAAGAATTTGTTTTCTAGAAACAAACACAAGCCATTAAAATATAGAGCCCTAGAGAGACAATATGAGCAATAAATTGTTGGAGTCATAAAGAATGTAGCCCAGTAGTAAATGACCTAGACGACAAGAGAAAGTTAAGTACCAAACTTATAGTAGAGAGCTTGAGATCAACCACGGATATTCCAAATGAGGCCTGAACATGTATATTCATAGACCGAGCAGAGGAGAGGGAGAATACATCAGTTTTCTCCGGAAGAAAGAAGTGTTCTGTCCCTGGGGCATAGATGGGGAGTTCTCACATGGTAGCTCCCAAAACAACCTGAGCTCTCCCTGAGCTTTAATGTGCTGAAGGATCCCCATGGATCTAGCTCCCTGCCCAGTCCTAGAAATGAGCAGGGAGGCAGTCAGAAAGACCAAAACTCTCTCTCTCCTGAGGAAGGTTGCTGAGAGCTTCAGGGACGGGATTGGATCATCTCTACTTCCACTCTCACACCACCAGCAGCCCTGCCCAGAGACTAGAAGTTTATTCTCCGCAGAAAGTAAAGGATTTTTGGCAAAGCACAACAGACAGACGCCACACCAAAAAGAGAGAAATTAAGTGGCCACATGTGTGTTGATGCTAACTGAAGAAGCCCCCAGACCTCTTCCTCCAGTTGACCCCCAGAGATTATACAATTAGGCTTACTCTTTAAGCAGGAGAGAAAAAGCAATTTTTTTAGTGGTTCTAACCAACTCCCTTCCCGCCTCACAAAGGGGCCTAAAGACATTGACACTAGGAATTCCCCTGGAAATGTCTCACTCAGATTCTCTGGCAACAAAAATCATAGTCAGATAGCCCTACTCATGCCCTCAGAGTTTCCAAACGGCTTGTCAATGCTCCAATCTTAATCATAAGTGGACAATCAAGAATAACAAGACATTTAAGAGAAACTTCTGATATGGAGTCTAGCACTAAAGCAAAACAGAACAAAAGAAACTCGGAGAAAACAGAAACGATGTAGTGAGGAAAAAATCAACAATAATGACAACAGCTGTTTTACTATCCTTTGAGGCATAAAATTTTATCCATGAAATGATGTAAGATTTTATCCACAAAATAGAAACTGATGCTATAAAAAGAACTTTTAGAATTTAGCAATACCATAGGAAAAACAAAAACTCAATAAAGGGCTGAAAGAAAATGTTAGTGTAATTGTCACAAATAGGTTAAAAACCAAAGAGATGGAAAACATATGAATATTATTCTAAGAGGCCTAACATTCAAAGAATAAGTTTTCAGAATGAAAGTACAAATAAAATTTGGAAGCATTATTAAAGAAAAAATGTAAGAAAATTTCCCACAACTGTAAACCATATGTATTCAGATTGAAAAGGCCTATGGAATGACCAACAAAATACATGAACATCGTCCCATATCAGGGTTAATTATTTTGAAATTTCAGAAACCTAGGAACAAAGTTCTACAAGCTTATCAAAAACAAAACAGGGTCTACCACGCTCCTTTTCTCTCCAACCACATTGAAGATAGGGGCTAAGAGTTCTATACTTCTGTGCCACCCCACCAAGCACTGCACAGAGAATGTAGAAGAGAGGGATAACTACAGACTGCTTAATGGAAATGTAAACGTCGTCCTTAGCAAGCTCATGGAAGCTTCACAGTTGAGGGATGCTACAGACCCTCTTTATCCAGATGAAAATGAAGTGAGCCTGAAGTTACATGGCTTGTCCAGGGCACAGGGCTAGGCATCTGAAAACAGAGATCCTTTAAGTTCAAATCCTACTGAATTCTCTCCATCATCTTAAAAAAGGTGACTTCAGCTCTTGAGATTGTATTTCTCCATCTACACTATTCAAGTCAAGATGCAGAACTAAGACTCCTCTTTTTTGAACTACGAAGCTCACCGAATACTGTGCTATCTATTATCAGACCACCCCAGGAAGACTTGTTCCTCATTGGTGATGCGGGAAACATCCCTTCTGTACTTATCAAGAATGCCATCACAAGGCTTCCGGTTTAAGATGGCAGAGTAAAAGGATGTGTGCTCATGTCCTCCTGCAAGAACAGCAAAATTGCAACTAGCTGTTGAGCCACCATCGACAGGAAGATGCTGGAACCCACCAAAAAAAGATACTCCACATCCAAAGACAAAGAAGTCACAGTGAGATGGTAGGAGGGGCACAATCAAGATAAAATCAAATCCCATACCTGTTGGGTGCATGGCCCACAGACTGGAGAACAATAGTAACAAAGAAGCTCTCACACTGTTGGGAAGGTTGGGAACCCCATGTCAGGCTTTCCAGCCTGGGGACCTGACAAAGAGACAGAATCCTCAGGGAATAAGGAATCTGACATTAAAGACCAGTGAGATTTGATTATAGGAATTCCATGTACTCTGAGGGGAACAGAGACTCCAGTCTTGGAGGGCACAAACAAAATTTTGTATGCACCAAGACCCAGAGGAAGGCGGCAGTGACCCCACAGGAGGTTGAACAAAAGCTACATACTAGTGTTGGAGGGTCTCCTAGGAAGGCATGGGTTGGCAGGGGCTCACCACAGGGACGGGGACACTGGGAGGTCCCCATTGCATAGATCCTCTTGGAGTTCACCATTAACCCTGCCATATTAGACCCCAGGGCTGGGTCGCCTCAGAACAAAAAACTACCAAGGAGGGAGCACAATCCCACCATCAGCAGATCATTGAATTAAAGCTCTACTGAGAAGGCCTTGCCCACCAGAGCAAGACCCAGTTTTTCCCATTGCCAGTCCCTCCCATTAGGAAGCTTACACAAACCTCATAGCCTCTGCCATCAGAGGGTGGACAGAAGAAGCAGTCTCATAGGCTAAAACAAAAGCCATATTACAGAAAGTTCAGTTCAGTTCAGTTCAGTCGCTCAGTCATGTCCGACTCTTTGCGACCCCATGAATCACAGCACGCCAGGCCTCCCTGTCCATCACCAACTCCCAGAGTTCACCCAAACTCATGTCCATTGAGTCTGTGATGCCATCCCGCCATCTTATCCTCTGTCATCCCCTTCTCCTCCTGCCCCCAATCCCTCCCAGCATCAGAGTCTTTTCCAATGAGTCAACTCTTCACATGAGTTAGCCAAAGTATTGGAGTTTCAGCTTTAGCATTAGGCCTTCCAGTGAACACCCAGGACTGATCTCCTTTAGCATGGACTGGTTGGATCTCCTTGCAGTCCAAGGGACTCTCAAGAGTCTTCTCCAACACCACAGTTCAAAAACATCAATTCTTCAGCGTTCAGCTTTCTTCACAGTCCAACTCTCACATCCATACATGACCACTAGAAAAACCATAGCCTTGACTAGATGGACCTTTGTTGGCAAAGTAATGTCTCTGCTTTTGAATATGCTATCTAGGTTGGTCATAACTTTCCTTCCAAGGAGTAAGCATCTTTTAATTTCATGACTGCAAATTAATCAGCATGAAAAAGCAGAAAGTTATGTCACAGATGAATGAAAAAGATAAAACCCAGAATAACAACAAAATGAAGTGGAGATAGGCAATCTTCCAGAAAAAGAATTCAAAATAATGATAGTAAAGATGATTCAGGATCTTGATTTAAAAAAATGGAGACAAAGATTGAGAAGATGCAAGAAATGTTTAACAAAGACCTAAAAGAACTAAGAACAAACAGATGAATAATACACTAGAAGGAATCCATAGCAGAATAATAGAGGCAGAAGCATGAATAAATGACCTGGAGGACAGAATGGTGGAAATCACTGCCGTAGAACAGAATATAGAAAAAAGAATGAAAAGAAGTGAAGATTGCCTAAGAGACCTCTGGAACAACTACTAAACACACTAACATTTGTATTATCAGGGTCCCAGAAGGAAAAGAGAGAGAGAAAGTAGCTGAGAAAATATTTGAAGAGATAATAACTGAAAACTTCCCTAACGTGGGAAAGGAAGTAGTCAACCAAGTCCAGGAAGCACAGAGTCCCAGGCAGGACAAACCCAAGGAGGAACACACCGAGACACAGAGTAATCAAACTGACACAAATTAAAGAGAGAGACAAAGTATTAAAAGCAACAAGGGAAAAACAACAAATAACATACAAGGGAACTCCCTTCAGGCGATGAGCTCATTTCTCAGTGGAAGTTCTACAAGCTGGAAGGAAATGGCATGATATATTTAAAGTGATGAAAGGGAAGAACCTACCCCAAAAATACTCTACCCAGAAAGACTCTCCTTCATATTTGATGGAGAAATCAAAAGTTTTCCAGACAAGCAAAAGTTAAGAGAATTCAGCACCACCAAACCAGCTTTACAAGAAATGCTAAAGGAATTTCTCTAGGCAGGAAACAAGAGGAGGGAAAAGCCTCAGCTACAGAAAACAAACCCAAACAATTAATAAAAATGGTAATAGGATCATACATATCAATAATTGCTTTAAATGTAAATGGATTAAATGCACCAACCAAAATACACAGACTGGCTGAGCATATGAAAATATGTGTATGTAATCTCTTCCACTTACCACATCACTCTGCTTAACTGCCCCCTCCCAATTGTATGTAATTATTTTGGCTTGCATCTGTAATTATCTTTCATTTTTGTCTGGCTGTTGATTGGGAAAACTGATAAACATCTTTTACTATTCTAATTATGTAACTATTACTCACTTAATACCACTGTATCATGATTGGTCAATAGAAAAATGATCGTGCTCTATATTACCAAAACCAGGATCTAATAGAAAAACCTATAATTACAAAATCCAGATGCGTATCAGAATTATCTTGAATTTTTTTGAAAACTACAAATGCTCAGGTATTGCTTTTTTTCTCCAGAGCTCCAGATATGTCTCTAACGAGCAGCCTTGTTTAAAAACAACTGGACTATATGATGATCTTCTACTTTTAGTTTGTTTCACTTTTTCTATTTCACTTCAGTGTTCCCATTTCATTTAGTTTATGTTCTCCAATTTGTCCATTTTGTTCTCTTTTTTATTTTTATGTTCTTTCTCAAGCTTTGATCAAGTATAGTAGAAAAGCATTTGTATACGTATAAATAAATATGTATAATATATATATTTTAGAAAATTCATGAGTTTTTGCCTAACAAAAAATTATGACAATTTGATTCCACATTTGACTTAGTATGAATAGAATGCTAAATTTCTAATTTTAAAATAGATATGCTGCTACTGCTGCTAAGTTGCTACAAGCAACAAAAGTGAAAGTGAAGTCGCTTAGTCCTGTCCAACTCTTTGCGACCTCATGAACTGTAGCCTACCAGGCTCCTCTGTCCATGGGATTTTCCAGGCAAGAGTACTGGAGTGGGGTGCCATTTCCTTCTCCAGGGGATCTTCCCAACCCAGGGATCGAACCTAGGTTTCCCACATTGCAGGCAGACGCTTTACCCTCTGAGCCACCAGGGAAGCACAAGCAACGAAGGTTTACTATATAACATAGGGAACTATAGTCAGTATTTTGTAAAGACTTATGATGGAAAGTAATTTCAAAAATAATCTATGTGTATTTGAACAACTGAATCACCCTGCTGTGCACCTGAAACATTCTAAGTGAACTATACTTCAATAATGGAGAAGGCAATGGCACCCCACTCCAGTACTCCTGCTGGAAAATCCCACGGATGGAGGAGCCTGGTGGGCTGCAGTCCATGGGGTTGCTGAGCGACTTCACTTTCACGCATTGGAGAAGGAAATAGCAACCCACTCCAGTGTTCTTGCCTGGAGAATCCCAGGGACGGGGGAGCCTGGTGGGCTGCCGTCTATGGGGTAACACAGAGTCGGACATGACTGAAGTGACTTAGCAATAGTATACTTCAATAAAATATATATATATATATATTAAAAAATACAGGGGACATATAAAGGAACAGTGATCTTAATATCACAGTGGAAGCAATGGAGCAATGCCTTCAAAAGTCTGTAATAAAATTATTCTTAACATAAAATTCTATGCCCAGCCAAGTGTTCCATCAATTGCCAGGGGTAAAACAAGGATATTTTTAAATATTCAAGATGCAAAGCATACAAGCAAAGAATAAAACCAGAAAGCAAAAAGAAATGTGCCTACCTTAGTAAGAGAGTGGAAAATGTCTGTCAGCAAAATATAGGAAAAAACCAATAAATCAGAAAACAGAGAGAGAAAGGAATCCAAAACAAGACAAAAAGGAATGGGAGGTGAAGTGAAGGGAAAAACCCCACAAAAGCACTTATTCAGACTGAAGCAGTGCGATTCAGGAGACAGGATTTGGGCAGCTGTCACCACGACCTTTGTCATTTTCAATATGACTGAACTACTGAATGATGCAGTCTTTTGAACAACAGAGTAAAACCAAAAAAGAAGAAGGCATAAAATCCAGGAAGTGGTTAAACAAATTCAAAAGAAAGGTAAAGGGAATTCCAAGTACGAAAGAAAAAAAAAAAAAAAAAAAAACTTAAGATATTACCTGGAAAGCTCAGATGAAAGAATTTCTCGAGTGATTTCTCTAAGAAAAAACTATGTAACTATTCATGCTCTAATGTTGTGAAAATGATGCTCAGAGGTTAATGCAAAGTATGAGAAGAATAAGTGTGTAGCCATGAATCAGGTACAATAATACATGCAGCTCAGTTCAGTTCAGTCACTCAGTTGAACTGAGTGCAGTTCAGTTCACTCAGTCATGTCCAAGTCTTTGCGACCCCATGGACTGAAGCATGCCAGGCCTCCCTGTCCATTACCAATTCCCAGAGTTTACTCAAACTCATGTCCATTGAGTCAGTGATGCCATCCAACCATCTCATCCTCTATCATCCCCTTCTCCTCCCACCTTCAATCTTTCCCAACATCAGGGTCTTTTCAAATGAGTCAGTTCTTTGCATCAATTAAAGCATTAAAAATCTGGGCGAGAAAAAGAATAAGTGCAAATGGAAAAAAATAATTAGAAACAAACTAAAATCATATGACCAGCATTCATTTGTAAATAGCCTTTACATAGGCATAATAATGAATAATTAAAAATGAATAATATTTATTCAAAACTACAACTACCTATAATGGAAAGATGGGGGGAAAAGAGTAGTCTGAGAAAACTAATCTAGAAAGTCAATAGGAAATACATGAAACAAAGATAGGAATACATACACATGCTTAGAAATACAAAGGTGCAAAATGCCTGAAGATACTGTTAAAAAAAACAAACCTGGTCTCCGGTTGTAAGGGATCTGGTTGACAGTGAAGTACAACGGGTAGGGAATTGTTCAACTATATTATTAATATTTTAGTAATATTCAGCCTTTTAAACTATATATACATGTGTTTATATATTATGTTGGGGCTTCCCTGGTAGCTCAGTAGTAAAGAATCCACCTGTGATGCAATAGCCACAATACTGATAAAAAATTTAAGTCATTAAAATATCTAGGTTAATCACCATTTTATCTCCTGTACCCAGCCGATTGACCATGACATAGTAGGCCTTTTAAATTACAGTATGGTTAATTTATTATGTCAGTTTCAAGTATACAGCAAAGTGATTCAATTATATACATAAATAATCTATTATATATATATTTATATTTATATATAAATATGTCTGTGGATCACAGCCTTTTCATGGCAAAGGGGCTTGCATAACTCAATGAGGCTATGAGCCATGCCATGTAGAATCACTCAAGAAGGACAGGTCATAGTAAACAGTTCTGACATAACGTGGTCCACTGGTGAAGGAAATAGCAAACCACTCCAGTTTTCTTGCCTTGAGAATCCCATGAAGAGTAGAAAAAGACAAAAAGATACAACCCCAGAAGTGGAGCCCCCAGGTCAGAAGATGTCCAAGATGCTACTTGGGAAGAGCAGAGGGCAGTTACTAACAGCTCCAGAAAGAACGAAGTGGCTGGAGTGAAGAGGGAACAGTGCTAAGCGGTGGGTGCGTCTAGTGGTAACAGCAAGAGCCAATGCTCTAGAAAACAATATTGTACAGGAATATTGTACTTAAGGCTGTGTAATATTCAACTGTATATATTGTATAGGAATCTGTAATGTTAGGGCCATGAATCAAGGTAAAGTGGAAGTGGTCAGGCAGAAGGCATCAAGATTGAACATTCAGTCTTAGGAATCAGTGAGCTAAAATGGATGGGAATGGGTGAATTTAATTCAGATGACCATTATATCTATTACTGTGGGCAAGAATTGCAGAGAAAAAAAAATGGAGTAGCCCTCATAGTCAACAAAAGATTCTGAAATGCGGTACTTGGGTGCAATCTCAGAAACAATAGAATGATCTCAGTTCATTTCCAAGGCCAACCATTCAACATCAGAGTAATCCAGCTCTGTGCCCCAACCACTGACGCTGAAGAAGCTAATGTTGATCAGTTCTATGAAGACCTACAACATCTTCTAAATCTAATAGCAAAAAAAAAAAAAAAAAGATATCCTTTTCATCACAGACGATTGGAATGCAAAAGTAGAAAGTCAAGAGATACCCAGAATAACAGGCAAGTTGGACCTGTTACAAAATACAGGTCAAAATAAAGTACAAAATAAAGCAGGGCAAAAGTTAACAGAGTTTTGTCTAGAGAACACCCTGATCATAGCAAACAAGCTTTTCCAACCACCCAAGAGACAGCTCTACACATAGCTATCACCAGATGGTCAATACCAAAATCAGATTGATTATGTTCTTTGCAGCTAATGATGAAGAAGCTCTATACAGTCAGCAGAAACAAGACCTGGAGCTGATTGTGGCTCAAATAATGAGCTTCTTATTGCAAAATTCAGGCTTAAGTTGAAGAAAGTAGGGAAAATCACTAGGCCATTCAGGTATGATCTAAATCAAGTCCCTTATAATTATACAATGGAAGTAACAAATAGATTCAAGGGATTAGATCCAGTAGACAGATGTCTGAGAAGCTACAGATGCAGGTTTGTAACACTGTACACGAGACGGTGACTAAAATCCTCCCAAAGAAAAAGAAATGCAACAAGGCAAAGTGGCTGTCTGAGGAGGCTTTACAAAAGCTGAGGGAAGAAGAGAAGCAAAAGGCAAGGGAGAAAAGGAAAGATATACCCAACTGAATGCATAGATCTACAGAATAGCAAAGAGAGATAAAAAGACCTTCTCAAATGAACAATGCAAGGAAATAGAGAAAACAATAGAATGGGAAAGACCAGAGATCTCTTCAAGAAAATTGGAAATATTGGGGAAGATTTCATGCAAGAATGTGCATGATAAAAGACAGAAATGGTAAGGAACTAACAGAAGCAGAAGAAATTGATAGGTGAAAGAATATACAGAAGAACTATATTAAAAAGGTCCTAATGATCCAGAAAACCATGATGGTGTGGTCACTCACCTACAGATGGACATTCTAGAGTCTGAGGTCAAGTGGACCACAGGAAGCATTACTACAAGCAAAGCTTGTAGAGGTGACCAAATGCCAGCTGAGCTATTTAAAAATCTTAAAAGGTGATGCTGCTAAAGAGCTGCAGTCAATATGTCAGCAAATTTGGAAAACTCAGTAGTGGCCACAGGTCTGGAAAAAATGCTTTCATTCTCATCCCAAAGAAGGGCAATGCCAAAGAATGTTCAAACTACTCCACAACTGTGCTCATTGCACATGATAGCAAGGTTAATCCTTCAAGCTAAGATTCAGCAGTACATGTACTGAGAACTTCCAGATGTATCAGCTGGATTTCAAAGAGACAGAGGAACCAGAGATCAAATTGCCAACATTTGTTGAACCACGGAGAGAACAAGAGAGTTCCAGGAAAACATCTACTTCTGCTTTATCAGCTATGCTAAAACTTTTGACTGTGTGAATCAGAACAAACTGAAATATTCTTAAAGCAATTGGGAATACCAGACCTCCTGAGAAACCTGTTTGTGAGTCAAGAAGCAACAGTTAAAACCAGACATGGAAAGATCAACTGGTTCAAAACTGGGAATGGAGTACAACAAGGCTGTACATTGTCACTCTGCTCATTTAATTTATATACCGAATATATCATGTGAAATTTCACACTGAATGAATAGCAAGCTACAATCAAGATTGCCAGGAGAAATAGCAACAACCTCAGATGATGCAGATGATACCACTCTAATGGCAGAAAGTGAAGAGAAACATGGCAAAAAGAAACATGACAAATAGATGCAGTGACAGATGTTATTTTCTTGGGCTCCAAAATCCCTGCAGATGGTGACTGCGGTCATGAAATTAAAAGACGTTTGCACCTTGAAGACAAAGCTATGACGAACCTACTTATCATTGTTCAATCACTAAGTTGTGTCCAACTCTTCACAAGTTCATGGACTGAAATACCCTAGACTCCTCCATCCTCCACTATCTCCCAGAGTTTACTCAAACTCATGTCCATTGAGTCAACGCCATCCAACCATCTCATCCTCTGTCGTCCCCTTCTCCTCCCACCTTCAATCTTTCCCAGCATCAGGGTCTTTTCCAATGAGTTGGCTCTTCATATCAAGTGGCCAAAATATTGGAGCTTCCGCTACAACATCAGTCCTTCCAATGAATATTCAGGCTTCATTTCCTTTATGATGGACTGGTTTGATCTCCTTGTAGTCCAACGGACTCTCAAGAATCTTCTGCAGCACCACAATTCAGAAGATCAATTCTTCAGTGCTCAGTCTTCCTTATGACTCAACTCTTACATCTGTACATGAGTACAGGAAAAACCTTAGCTTTGACTATACAGATCTTTGTCAGCAAAGTGATGTCTCTAGTCTCTGCTTTTTAATCTGTGGTCTAGGTTTGTCATGACTTTCCTTCCAAGGAGCAAGCGTCTTTTAATTTCAGGGCTGCAGTCACCATCCTCAGTGTTTTGGAAACCCAAGAAAATAAAATCTGTCACTTCTTCCATTTTTCCCCTCCTATTTGCCATGATGTGATGAGACCTGCTGCCATGATCTTCGTTTTTTGAATGTTGTGTCTCAAACCAGCTTTTTCACTCTCCTTTTTCACCCTTATCAAGAGGCTCTTTAGTTCCTCTCATTTTATCCCCTTAGAGTAGTATCATGTGCATAACTGAGGTTGTTGTTATTTCTCCCAGAATCTTGACTGATTACAAACCTAAACAGTGTATTAAAAAGCAAAGACATCACTTTGCCAGCAAAGGTCCATATAATCAAAGCTTTAGTTTTTCCAGTAGTTGTGTACGGATGTGAGAGTTGGACCATAGTGTAGGGTGGAAGCATATAGACTACCATATGTAAAATAGATAGCCAATGGAAATTTGCTGTATGACTCAGGGAACTCAAATTGGGGCTCTGTAATAACCTAGAGGGGTGGGAATGGGCAAGAGGTGGGAGGGAGATTCAAGAGGGAGGGAACATATGTACACCTATGGCAAATTCATGTTTTTATATGCAGAAATCAAACCAACACTGTAAAGCAATCATCAATCAATTAAAAATAAATAAGTATAATTTTTTAAAAAGAAGGCTGAGCACCGAAGAATTGACTATTTTGAATTATGGTGCTCGAGAAGACTTTGAGAGTCTCTTGCACTGCTAGGAGATTAAGCAAGTCAATCCTAAAGGAAATCAACTCTGAATAGTCATTGGAAGGTCTATTCGTGAAGCTGCAATTCTCTGGCCACCTGAAGTGAGGAGCTGACTCATTGGAAAAGACCGTGATGCTGGGAAAGACTGAAGGCAAAAGAAGAAGGGGACAGCAGAGGTGAAATGGTTTGATAGCATCACTGACTTAGTGGATAAGAATTTCAGCAAATTCTAGGAGATAGTGGAAGATAGAGGGCGTGGCACATTGCATTCCATAGGGTCACAAAGAATCAAACATGATTTAGCGACTAAACTACAACAACATCTATATATACAGCATGCTACAATTCATGGGATTGCAAAGAGCTGGACACGACTGGGTGGCTGAACAACATTATATATATGTATACACACACATGTGTGTATGTAAATACACATTCTTTTTTCAGATTCTTTGCCATTATAAGTTGTTGTAAGATGTTGTGTATGGTTCCTTGTGCTATTCAGTGGGTTCTTACTTACCTGTTTTATATGTAGCAGTGAGTATGTACTGTAAGCACTAATTTATCTCTCCCCCAGCCTCCACTCTCCTCTTTGGTAACCACAAATTTGTTTTGTATGTCTGTGAGCCTATTCTGTTTTGTAAGCAAGTTCATTTGTATCATTTTTTCAGCTTCTACCTTTACATGATATTACATTTGTCTTTCTCACTTCACTTACATGATCATTTTTAGGTCCATGTATGTTGCTGAAAATGACATTATTTCATTCTTTTTAAAGCCACATAAAATTCCATTGTTTATATGTACTGTCTTCTTTACCCACTCATCTTTTTAAAATTAATTCATTAATTTTAATTAGAGAATAATTACTTTACAATATTGTAATGGTTTTTGCCATGCATCAGTGTGAATTGGCCACAGGTATATACGTGTCCCACCCCCCTCATCCTGAACCCCACTGCCACCTCCCTCCCCACCCTATCCCTCTGGGTTGTCCCAGAGCACCAGCTTTGGGTGCCCTGCTTCATGCACCAGTCATCTACCAGAAGATGAAGGAAGTTGTGGTACATGTATGCAGTGGAATATTATTCAGCTATAAAAAGGAATCCATTTGAGTCCATTCTAATGAGGAGCCTATTACACAGAGTGAAGTAAGTCAGAAAGAGAAAGACAAATCCTGCATGTTAATGCACATATATGGAAATTAGAAAGATGGTACCAATGATCCTACATGCAGGACAGCAAAGGAGACACGGAGGTAAAGAACAGAATTTTGGACTCAGAGGGAGAAGGTGAGGGTGGGATGATTTGAGAAAATAGCATTGAGACATGAACATTCCCACATGTAAAATAGATATCCATTCGTCTCTTGATGGACATTTGGCTGTTCCCATATCTTGACTATTGCAAATAGTGCTGCTGAGAACATTGTGGTGCATGTATCTTTTCAAACTAGAATTTTCATATTTTCTGAATATGTGCCCAGGAGTGTGATTGCTGGATCATAAGGTAACTCTATTTTCAGCTTTTTAAGGAACCTCTATACCTTTCTCCATAGTGGCTGCACCAATTTGTACTCCCACGAACAGTGTAGGAGGGTTCCCTTTTCTCCACACTCTCTTCAGGATTTACTATTTGTAGACATTTTAAGGATGACCATTCTGATGTAAGGTTAGCAGTAAGTTGTAAGGTTACAATCGAATTTATTGTAAGTGATGGGGGGCAGGGGGAAGGACAAGTCATGATCTTATCCTGCAGGAGACTTCAACAGAATGAATAGAGCATATGGAGAATAATCCATAGGGTGGATCAGTTAGTTATGTCATTCTACTTTGGGAAGAGCCACAACTCTTGGATACTGCTGAATAACTCCTTCACCTTCACAGAGGTTCAGAGGTGACTTAGAGCAGCATAAAGACATAAAGAGTAGTCACACTCATGGTGGTGGTGGCTGCAGAAATATGTATCATCATAATATTAGGCAGCAATGTGTGTCCTGCTTATCATCATATTAGAAATCACAACATCTGGAGAAATATCCTATATTTCTCTAGAGCAGTAGCTGCTGCTGCTGCTAAGTCGCCTCAGTCATGTCCAACTCTGTGTGACCCTATAGACGGCAGCCCACCAGGCTCCTCCATCCCTGGGATTCTCCAGGCAAGAATATCAGAGTGGGTTGACATTTCCCTCTCCAATACATGAAAGTGAAAGTGAAGTCGCTCGGTTGTGTCCGACTCCTACCGACCCCATGGACTGCAGCCCACCAGGCTCCTCCATCCATGGGATTTTCCAGGCAAGAGTACTGGAGTCGGATGCCATTAGTAGAGTGTATGCAAAAGAGTACAGCTTTGAAGCAAGACAGACCTGAAGGCAATCAGTTCCTAGAGTTACTGCACGACCCTGGGAAAATCATTTAACCTCTCTCTGCTTCTGCTTTCAACTTTAGAATGATATGGTAGCACCTGTATAGCAGGAGTTCTAAAACAATGAGAAAAAGTTATGATAACACCTTGGTGTAGAGTAAACATTCAGTGTAGGGAGCTGTCCTTATTATAGTTAGACTGAAATAAAAGTTCTCTGATATTGAGAATTTTGTTTGTTTTGTTCTCCAGGACTTAAAATGGTGCCTAGCATATCGCAGGAAGACAATATTTGACAAACGAATAAACTATTATTTCAAAAGGAACATTATTTAGTTTAAAAACTGTGTTTGGGGCAATCAGTTTCCTCCAAGAACAAGACTGGTTATCTGCAGAAAAAATACCTCGCCCAATTAGAGAATGCCTCACCTCTAATATTCCGTTAATTTTGAGGGCCTCTGACTTTCAGCATTATAAGAGCTGAGGTTATAATGAAGAGGTCACAAAACTCCATCTCAAACATGTCCCAATATATCTTGAGGTTTTGTTGTTGTTTACTTTTGTTTGATGTAGTCTCCAAAGATGTCTCCATGATATTTAATCATTATTCTTTCTCATCAGGCTGTGCTGTGTTCTGCTTAGTCACTCAGTCATGTTTAACTCTTTGGGACCCTATGAACTGTAGCCCGCCAGGCTCCTCGCTCCATGGGATTCTCCAGGCAAAATACTGGAGTGGGTTGCCATTTCCTTCTCCAGAGGATCTTCCCAACCCAGGGATTGAATCCAGATCTCCCTCATTTCAGGTGGATTCTTTACCGTCTGAGCCAACAAGGAAGCCCAAGAATATTAGAGTTGGTTGTTTATTCCTTCTCCAGGGGATCTTCCTGACCCTGGAATCAAACTTGGATATCCTGCATTGCAGGCAGATTCTTTACCAGCTGAGATACCAGGGAAACCCATCCTTTCTCATTAGAAAGTGTTTTTATCATCAATATTAAGATATACAGTAACATACAATTGTACAATCCGAGCATTTTTGTTCACTCTAAAATGCATTATCCTCTGTATCTCCTGTTTAGATTGCAGGTATCTCTGCAAAAAGAGCTTCCTTTATGACAAGGAAACCATTCAAGATGGTTAAGAAACTTTAAATGAGTGAAAAGCATTTTTCTCTGAAACAGTTGCTTTATTACCCGACCCACAAAATCAGATTATAATAAGGAAAAGACAAAAGCAGCTTAGCTACTTTCCAAACTCTTTCCCCCCTCTCTGTATTTCTTCCTTTTAAATGTATTTTTTCTGCTGTCCAAGACCATCTGGAGAACATAAACAACCATTTGAGAACCCAGATGCCCAGCCACTGAGAATTCCCTAATTGAGTTATGCTGCAGTCAGCTGCGCTGAGCCACACCCAGAGTCCTGGCGCACTCCACACACTGCTGTAGAAGTCACAGAGATTCTGAGGTTTCCAACTGGGAGGTGTGCTGCTCCAGGAAATATCTGTTCTGCCCTCCCTGCAATTTCCCATTTACCGGCATTTTTCACTGATCTTGGAAAACACATGGCCAGCATCTGTCTGTGAATAACTATTTGTCATTGTATAAAACATCTATGAAATGTTCTGCTTCTAGAGATTTCTGCAAAACAAAACACAAGCTATGCCTTTTTGGAGGAATTATTTCTCTGAGCCAAGCTATAGAACAATTACGATACTGGAATGAAAGATATATGTATCTTGATTTTGCCAAAAATAGAAATGTCCCTTTAAATAAACCTAAATGCTAAAATAATTATTTCCATTTTTATAGTGGTCTTTTGCTACTGTTGTTATTCACAAGGAAAATTCTTAGGCCTTGTACCAATAAATCTTCACACTAATTCTCAGATTTGGGCATTATTATCCTATTTTTGCCTGTGATGCAGGATACCAGGTTTTGATCCCTGCGTCAGGAATATCCTATGGAGAAGGGAATGGCAATCCACTCTAGTATTCTTGCCTGGAGAATTCCATCGACAGAGAAGCCTGGCGGGCTACAGTTCATGGGGTTGTGAAGAGTCGGACGTGACTGAGCAACTAACACACACAATCTACTTTTGTGTTGAAGAAGCTGAGATACACAGGGGTTGAGTGAATCATTCTATAATTAAAATATTCTAAATCTGAATTTGTCATTTACCCTTCTTAAATTGAAACCACACAACACTCCTCAAACCTTTGCTTTTTTAAAAAAATTCATCCACTAATTTAGCTAACATGTTCTACAGGTTAATGTTAATGGAATCAAACTTTCCAAACTTTTCTAATGCCTGTGATTGCAACAGTTGAATTCTCAGAGTATTTTACCTGTGATCAACTTTGATGATAAAGATAAACAGTAGCAATTACATCATCAATGATAATTTGGAAATAGAATATTCTTGCCTATATCCAAGCGAATGTCTTATTAGGGCAGATTTCATCCTAGCATCACTCACAAATATTCTCTTTCAGTTCATTCAATAAGCATTGTTAAATGTTTAACAGGTGCTTGATGCTGAAACTAGAGGTCCATATGAAATGAATGACTTGGCCTTTTCTATGAGAATTTGTTGGAGTCTCACTGTGACACTATGATTTGTAATAAGAAATATATATTTGGTCTTAGATCACTGTTTCTGGCACATAACTCCTAAAACCTATATAAGATATATTAGTTATTTCCTATATAAGAAACATGAGTCAGAAAGATAAAAATTCTGTCTTGAAGCCTCCTTCAAATACAACTGAGTTTATGTTAATGAGATGACTTTTAGGAAGCAAGTAAGGATGGAAACTGATCACCAGAGGAGTATCATGATTAGAGGGGTGGAATTTTCAATCCCATGCCCTAAACTCAGACAAAGTGAGAGGGGCTGGAGGTTGAATCAATTGTCATGACTAATGACTGAATCAATCATGCTTTGATAATACAGCCTCCATTTTTATGGGGATTTGGCAAACACCTGGGTTGGTGGGCACATGGCAATCCTCGAAGAACGGCACCTGGAGAAGGAACAGGAGTTCTGCACACAGCCTTCGCAATATCACACCCTGTGCATTTCTTCTGTCTGACTCTTCCCGAGTTACATCCTTTTATAATGATCAAACCTGAGGGTGGTTGTGGGACACTCCAATTAATAGCTGGTTGATCAGAAGGATAGGTAATTATCTGGACTTGCTATCTGCATCAGAGCTTGGGAGGGCCGAATACTTAACTTGTGGGACCTGACTCTTATTTCCAAGAAGACAGCA
This sequence comes from Bison bison bison, assembly GCF_000754665.1. Taxonomy (NCBI): domain Eukaryota; kingdom Metazoa; phylum Chordata; class Mammalia; order Artiodactyla; family Bovidae; genus Bison; species Bison bison. Next base: position 737,462 of record NW_011488621.1, read on the forward strand.
TCAGATTTGAATTAAATCATAGGGCATTTAGTCAGCATCAGCTAAGAACTGGAGAATTTTTTGGAGGTACTGGAAAACACACATCAGATGAGTATAAAAAACATATATAAGAAATCTATGACATAATGCAAATCCTATAATAAGGTGTCAGAGGTCAGAAGTGGAAGCAACCCCTTGTCTAAACAGTTGGGAAGTCTTCACAGAGAAGGTAATCCCTGAATGATCTCTTAGTGAATAATTCAGAATTTTATGCATTAAGCAAGGTTGAAAGGATAGAAAAAAACATATACAAAAGTGTAGCAATATACAGACAGGTGGTATTTAAGGCAGGGTGAGAAGTCTGATTGGAGCAAAGATGTTGGGGGAATACCTAGAAGTTATGTTCTAAGATGTGAAGGTTGGATGATCCTAGGTAAATCAACCTATGCTGTGCTGTGCTTAATCGCTCAGTTGTGTCCAACTTTTTGCAATCCCATGGACTGTAGCCCACCAGGCTCCTTTGTCCATGGGATTCTCCAGGCAAGAATATTGTAGTGGGTTGCCAGGCCCTCCTCCAGGGGGTCTTCCTGACCCAGGATTCGAACCAAGGTCTCCCACATTGCAGGCAGATTCTTTACCATCTGAGCCACCAGGGAAGACCAAATCAACCTAGTGGAAGGTTAAAACAGAGGGGTGATATGATTAGATGTGCTGTTTCAGAGGGATAACCTGTGCCAGAAGTAAGGCAAAGCAAAGACAGAAATGAGGTGGCCGGTGGATATATGGATGAGGAACTTGAGAAACCACGCTGGATACGGCTTTAGTAGTCATCATCGAATAAATAAAGAAGTGCAATTGGTTCTCATTATTCATGGTTATTTTGGTCAATAAAGTCACCACAAGCACTAAATTAACAAATATTGAGATAATGCTCTTAGGGGAAATAAATGATTAGGTTACTTTGAGTCTCTTGTCATAACGTTTTCGTCAATCAATACATAGCCCTGTTTAATGTTGTTTTTCAGTCTGTAAGTTATGTCCAACTCTTTGTAGCTCCATGGACTGCAGCACACCAGGCTTCTCTGTCCTTTGCTATCTCCTGGAGCTTCTCAGATTCATATACATTGAGTTAATGATGCTGTCTAATCACCTCATCCTCTGCTGCCCACTTCACCTTTCGTCTTCAGTCTTTCCCAGCATCAGGGTCTTTTCCAATGAGCTGGCTCCTCGCAACAGGTGGCCAAAGTATTGGAGCTTCAGTGTCAGCATCACTCTTTCCAATGAATATTCAGGGTTGATTCCCTTTAGGATTAACTGGTTTGATGTTCTTGCAGTTCAAGGGACTGTCAAGAATTTTCTCCAGCACCACAGATTGAAAGCATCAATTCTTGGGCACTTAGCATTCTTTACAGACCAACTCTCACATTCGTACATGACTACTAGAAAAACAATAGCTTTGACTATACAGACCTCTGTAGACATCAAGGAGATGTCTCTGCTTTTTAATACACTGTCAAGGTTTGTCATAGCTTTCCTTCCAAGGAGCAAGCATATTTTTAATTTCATTGTTTTCATGTGTTTTCCTGTGGAAAACACCTTATTTAATATATATAGATGATTTATTAGCATTGAATGGCAACAGCACTAAAACTCATGCCTGAGTGAAGATTATCTAACACACATATTGATATTTTCTCTGCAAGATACATCACAGCCTTCCTGTGCTTAGGAATACTACACAGAACTTTAGCATTGTGCTTGAGACCATTATAAATAGTGAAATAGCCCCAAACACATATCCACACTCACACACAAAAAAAAACCCATGCACAAAATGCAAAGAACATGATTGCAAAAAAGACTGCAAAAAGAATACTTGCATACAGTATGAGAATTGAATCAAGAAGGCAGGGCATCACTATGAACTCTGACACGAGGTGACTCAAATTTTGCCCCTCTGTGCCTCTCTGTGATCAATCCTGAAAGTACCACTTGTACTCCTCTGGGGATTATAAATAAATTTTGGTGGGCAGGTGAATTTGCAAATACGAAATCAACATGTAATCAACTGGATTTTAAATCATTCAAGAGGATAAGAGACCTGGAGATATAAGCAGAGTGAGACCCCCCCTAGAGAAAAGAAAGGAAGAGGAGCTTGTGAATGTTCTGGAGCAGAGAGAAAGAAAGATGAGAAAGTCAGAGTCTTTGAGGCCAAGGAAGGGGAAGGATTTGGGAAACAGGATGCATTCAGTAATGTGTAGGGCTACAGATTCTACAATGAGGCAGGAAAATAGGGTTTAGATGTGTCTGTTCTACCGTGATGACTTCAGGGGGAGTGGTTTCCGTTGTGTGGACAGTAGCCACTAAAGTAACTGGATTCCTGCATGGTGCTAGTCAGAGAAAGAGTAGGGAGGCTCTCAAGAGGTTTTCTGAACCTGGAGAAACTAGGCAGCAAAAGTCATTCACTTACTCAACAAATATATGTTGAACCCCACTATGTACCAGACATATTGAAGCACTGGGCACAGAATCATACACGAAGTAGGCAAAGCTTTTGTCTGCCTGGGGTCCCCATTTAATAGATAAATGAATAGAGCATCATATCATGTCAAATGCTAAAAGTGCCATGAAGAAAAGTAGAGCAATATAAAAGGAAACATATTGATGGAAGTTGCTATTTTAGCTAACATGGTGACGGGCGAAAGTTGGACAGAAATTCAAGGAAGCATGGGAACAAGCCATAGTCATATCTTGACAAGCGGCCTCCCCTATAAAGACAACTTTAAGTACAAAAGCCCTTCCTTCTGCGGGACTTGCTCATTTATGTTCCAGAAACAACCAGGTCACCAGAGCACAAAAGTTGAACAGTGTGTACAAGACAGCAAAAGAGACACTGATGTATAGAACAGTCTTATGGACTCTGTTGGAGAGGGAGAGGGTGGGAAGATTTGGGAGAATGGCATTGAAACATGAATAATATCATGTACGAAACGAGTTGCCAGTCCAGGTTCGATGCACGATCCTGGATGCTTGGGGCTGGTGCACTGGGATGACCCAGAGCGATGGTATGGAGAGGGAGGAGGAGGAGGGTTCAGGATGGGGAACACATGTATACCTGTGGCGGATCCATTTCGATATTTGGCAAAACTAATACAATATTGTAAAGTTTAAAAATAAAATAAAATTTAAAAAAATAATGAATAAATAAAAAAGTTGAGCCAAGTGTCAAGGGCCTTTAACTATAGTGTCTTAGCTTGAGCTGCTGTAACAGCATTCTGTAGCTGGGTGGCTTAAACAACAGACATTTATTTCTCCTATTTTGGAGGCTGGGAAGCCCACAGTCAAGGTGCAGGCAGATTCAGTTCCCAGTGAAAGTCCACCACCTGCCTTATAGACAAGCACTGTCTATGTCCCCACGTGGTCTTGTCTTGGTGCGTGTGCATGGAGAAATTTCTCTCTCCCTCATTCTTAGCCTGTATTTATAATTAGGGCACTAATCCCATTATGAGGAGCCCATCTTCATGACTTAATCTAAACCTAAAGTGAACTGAAAATCGCTCCGTCCTGTCCAACTCTTTGCGACCCCACGGACTGTAGCCCTCCAGGCTCCTCTGTCCATGGGATTCTGCAGGCAAGAATACTGGAGTGCTTTGCCATTTCCTTCTCCAGGGGATCTTCCTGACACAGGGATCAAACCCAAGTCTCCTGCATTACAGGCTACAGGGGAAGCAGGAACACCCAAAGGCCCCACTTTCAAATACTATCACATTAAGGTTAGGCCTTCAACATATGACTTCTAGTGGGGCACAAACATTCAGTCCTTAACACATGGCAATCCAGAGTAGGACAGGAATAGCTGGCAGAGTAGGAAGGTTTCAGGGGACAAGTTAAACTTGAGTCAAACTTTATTAGAAAAAATTAAGTTATGTGCACAGAAGTAGGAGGACAAATAATTTGTGTGTAGGGGTAGAGGTGAGGGAGAACAGTTAAAAGAACACAAGCAAAGGCAAAAAGACACATAAAGCCAATCTGGCCGGCAGGGAACATCAGTGTAAGGGGGATTGGGGAGCAGACCTCAGAGGTTAGGTAATCTGAGTACAGGAAAGCTTGAAAGCCAAACTAATGAGGAGCCATGGAGATTTCTGAATAGCCCCGTGTTAAATAACCAGGTGTTTTGGAAAGCTGAAGATGACAGTGACATATGTCAAGGATGAATGGAAGAGAAAATATTCAGAGGCAGGGAAACAAATGAAGAGATTATTAAAGTAGCCCAGTTGGTCTATGATAAGGTCTATGAGTAAGCTTCTTGCTCCTGGAGTATAAAGACAGCAGCAAACATTATGAAAGGACAATGGTCAAGGTTTAGAGACTTAGCAGTGGGAAGGAAACACTGAAAGGATCATGACACCCTTGACAGAAGAAAAAGAAAAAACACAGGAGAAGATTTGGTTTAGGGGTTGGGTGAAGAGAGAGGTTATCGTCATATGAGATGGAGCTGTGCCACAGTATTTGAACATGGTAATTCAGGAGAGGGATCTTAAGATAGGGTAAAAGCCCTGTCTGATTCATTCTGAGTTATCAACAGCCTAAATAAGGGGCTTCCCAGGCACGGCACTAGTGGTGAAGAACGAGCCTGCCAATGCAGGAGACTTCAGATGTGGATTCGAGACCCAAGTCGGAACGTTCTCCTAGAGGAGGGCATGGCCACCAGTTCCAGTGCGCTTGCCTGGAGAATCCCCATGAACAGAGGCGCCTGGAGGGCTGTAATCCATACGGTCACAAAGAACTGGACACAACTGAAGCAGCTTAGCATGCATGCACCAGCCTATGCACGGTATCTGAAATGCTATAATAAATGACTGTGACATGAGCAAAAAGTAATTATGCCATGAGCTGGAGCTTGTTTGATGGAGGAAAGCAGTAAGCAAAGCACCGAAATTTGGAATGTGACAGTAATTGGTAGAAAGAGAAAGAAAAAGAAAACAGAAGAGCAATCACAAAAAAGTCTAGAAATTTCACCAAGTTATGCTAAGCTCCTTAGAGAATAGAACCAAGTGGATTGGAATTCCCAATGGAAATTCGAGGCTTGGAAGTGTAGAGGCTGTAACTGGGCCCACAGGGAAAACATACCGTTCACTGCCTTGTTGTTTAGGTCCCATCAGAATAATGTAAGTAGATGTAACTTTGGGAAAAGAAGAATCCCTGCAGTTCTCAGAAACAGGTGAAAGGGGTGCATTTTTCAGGAGATCGTCCCTAAATAGCATCAGAAGAACTGCGAGCTTTCTGCCCCGCCTCCCTCCACGGATGCAGGGAGAATTTTACATTGCTCTCGCACAGCTTTATTTAGGACTGGAGGAAAGCCAACTGTCTATTGTTCAAGTTCACATTTTAGTTGATGATGGAAATTCACACATTCTGTATGAGGCCATCCTGAGGAGCAGTCCTCAGCTTGGGACTTTGGCAAAAATACTATATTCTAGGACAAACATGCTTTCCAGAGAGGCAAAGATTTTTCAAAACAAACAAACAAATCAGCCAGCCAGAAAATGGATCTTTGTTTTAAGTGTTTACCACAGGGAAGATATCTGCTGAAGAGTTTGAGAGTAGTAATAAGCATAATTTCCTCCACTGATTATTTTGTACAAAAGACAAAACCCACCACACTGCCCTGACATTTTTCTGTGATTGTTGAGGAAGACTTACTTTGCTCTTCATAAGCCAGGATTTCTTAAAAAAAAAAAAAAAAAGTCAGGATCTTGAAAAGGAAAATCTCCAGTATCAAAGTATATAAAAAAAAATCTTGAAAATTCAACATGAATTGAGGGAGGGACACGAGGAGGTCTGGAACCTTCAACATGTGCTTAACCTTAGCTTTGTAAAGTTACTATTTCTAAGACTGGCAAAGAAAAAGTAAAATGTGGTACATTGTCACCTCCAAAAGAAAACCAACCCTACCCATCCCATCTGCATAGACAGCTAGCCGCTCTGTGTAAATCACTCGGTTCCAGTCTTTGTGAGCATTTATTACTACCAGTAGGTGTTGACTGACTTACTGTTTACTATCTGCTTTGCTTGAGCTTATTATTGCAGTCTCCAAGAGACTTCTCCTTGTCCACTTCTCCGTTTCTAATACTGTTGTAGCCACACATTCTGGGAAACAAACTCACTCAGAAGGACAATGCAGACAGAGTGGAGTGCAGTTTATTATGCCGGCAGGCCCAAGGCAGAGTCTCCTCTTAGCCAAGGACCCCAACCAGGTTTTGTGAAAACCTTGTGTACCCAAAGTGTATAAGTTTCCCTCAAACTAGTTTGAACAAAGGAAAAAGAAAGATACAATAAAAGTTAACCCGTGATCATATGCCTTAAGCCTAGGTAGTTAACAGTGGACAATTATCAATAGGCCTGTGGTCATACCCCAATAAGCACAATAGAATGTCTGATTCTATTCGGTTACAGAGATAATTAAGGTATTAATTAGGGTATTCTTTCAGGCTACAGAGAACCTGGGGCTCTTCTTTCTAGGGGCTTGGTTTTCCAGTTGGCTTGTCGTTTCCACAGATACTGGGCATATAGCTCAAAGTCCACAGTCCGGCCCAAGATGGAGTCCTGCATTCAAGATAGAGCCTGTTCTGTTTCCTTCTTCAATACCACATTTCTGGCACATAGTAAGTGCTCAATAAAAACCCATTGAATAAATGAAAATGAGTTGTTCTAAACTTGTTCTCTTCTTTTTCTTCCATCCCAAATTCACATAGCAATTCTGTGTATATAACTTATATACATAGAAATATAACTAAGACTTCCCTGGTAGCCCGGTGGTTGAGAATCCACCTGCCAATGCAGGGAATACCGGTTCGATTTCTCATCCTGGAAGATTCCACATGCCATGGAAGGAGCATGGGGCAACTGAGCTCATGCACCACAACTGCTGAGCCTGCACAGCAAGAGATGCCACCTCAATGAGACGCTCACACATCGCAACTGGAGCGTAGACCCTGCTAGCCACAACTAGAGAAGCCCTCGTGCAACAGTGAAGACCCAGAGCAGCTGTAAATAAATTAACAGTAAATAAAAGAAAGAGATTAAGCCTTTCAAATAGAGAGCCTTAGATAACTTGGAGAGTCAGAATGAGTATGCATGAGTTATAGTTCTTGCAGCTGACACTGAATTTATCCTGTTACATTTACACTAAGAATGGCTTGAGTTGCTAAGGCAACTCTCCCATTTATATTAAATGAGATAATATATACACCCAGCATGACTTAGGTGCTTAATACATGTTGGTTTCCTTTCCAATGTATGTACTTTTACTATTCATTGTACATTTTAGATTAGAAATCAAAAGCTTATCAGAAAAACATTCAGAGGAATCCCACAAAAACGAAATAAGAAAGAGGAGTCGGAACCCTCCAGTTGACTTTAGGGTTGCTGCCTCATTTCACTAAGCATGACCTGATTTCTTTTAGTTCCTGGAAGTGTCTATTGTCATCGTACTTCTAATATGCTTCTAGTTCCTTCTAAGAAAAGCTCCATAGAATTCTGCCATAGATTTAAGCTAATCTTTGCGATGACAGCTCAAAGGGTATTGAATTCAAAATACTCTAATCTTTTTCCAAACACTGCTTTGTATGTAGAGAGGGGGGAAAAAAAAGAGTCCTAATAGACTCTCAGTTCAATATATACAATTTCCCAGCACTTCATTCCATGAAGATATTCTTACTAAAACTCAATAGCTTTTTAAATATTACACTTGTTCTAATTTCATGTAATACACTAAACTATGAGTTAGTTCAAATAAGACCTAAAATAGAATTCCATTTTCTTTGCACATACCTACTCTTAATTGCATAGAACAAGTTTATACCATGTTTGTCCAAATGAGACAAAAGGTAGACAGAATAATTAAAAATAAAAGTCAAACATTACATTGGTAATTTCACTTTCTATGGTGCTTGGGGTTTTGTTTTGTTTTATCAAACAAATCAGGTTTGGAGGAACAGTGAGTTTAAAGGAATAACCTCAGTTTGAAAATGTTACACAGGTTCTTCCAAAGAAAAGATGGCTTATTCTCCGAGAATAAGCCCTGGGTAGTGGGATTTGAAGGGAATCTGCTTCCCTTTTTGGCTCATTTTAGAAGTAGCTGGAATTGTTTCCTTATCTGTAAAAGGAGTTTGTTTAGACAATCACAAAACTCCCTAATTTTTCTAAATGCCATGAGTCTGTACATGACTTCTTAATTAGTCTCAATCGGAACTATAATACTGATCTGGAACAGCTCTTTCGAGGGATTGTAACTCTGAATCACTTCAGTATTGAGAAACAGTTTGACACATTCAAGGTAGTAAAAGGTACTACCTAAGCGCCAAAATCGTTTTCTTTAAAAAGTGAACTCTGCTTTTCTATTAAGGAATAATTGGAGACCGAGAGAACTGCGAATTCAGTTATTAATTAACTACTACAGTCCATAGAGTCACACAGAGTCAGACACAACCAAAGCGACTTACACACTCATGCACGCATGTACTCACCAATAAATTTATATGCTGGTTTGGGGATTTATATTTCTACTTATTAAAATTATTTAATAAAACTCCATAATATTTTAAATGATGTTTTAAAATCTTTATAAGGGCTTCCCTGATAGCTCAGTTGGTAAAGAATCCACCCACAATGTGGGAGACCTGGGTTTGATCCCTGGGTTGGGAAGATCCCTTGCAGAAGAGAAAGGATACCCACTCCAGTATTCTGGCTGGGAGAATTCCATGGACTAGTCTATGGGGTAGCTTAGAGTACGACTGAGTGACTTTCACTTTCACTTTAAAGTCTTTATAGACTACTGTTTCCAACTTTTAGTGTTTAGAATGATTCTTCTTTTAAAATTATATAAATGATTCTGCAAAGAACATCTTTCCCATAAATTTTTATTTTGCATTTCCATACGTTTCCTAGGAAGACATGCTTAACGGGCAATTTCAAAGTCTTATCTAAAAATCTATTTTTACTGCTTCTCTGTGGAATAAAAAGCATTAATAACATACTAGAAGTGGGAAAATGATGGCATGAATTGCGAATATATTTCTCTAGCCTAAAAGTTGTTCAGAGGTGTACCCAATCACTCGGTAAGACATGATTGTCACTCAGTCTTGTACTTCACTCATATACCAGAGGATATAACCCAATCCTCTCATCAGATTCATTCTCCTCTGGAGATCTGGAGATGACAAAATAAGCCTTGGTTCAAAAAA
>NW_011488621.1:746785-777548 GCF_000754665.1 Bison bison bison
AATACAGAGGCTCTAGTATACTTTTTATCAGTATATATATATATATATATATATATATATATATACTTCATAGTTAATAGAAAAAATCTGATTGTGTTTATGCATAAAACAATTGCACAAAGTAATAATTATATTTTAAGAACTTTTGCACAATTCTTAATTGTTAATAAACATATGCTGCTGCTGTTAAGCCACGTCAGTTGTGTCCAACTCTGTGCAACCCCACAGATGGCAGCCCACCAGGCTCCTTTGTCCACAGGATTCTCTAGGCAAGAACACTGGAGTGGGTTGCCATACTGGCAATCTATTTGAACAATGATATCACAGGAAATATACCCAATATTTTTCATTCAATAGATAAAACTTTCAGGATTTTCCTTGGCCATTATATTGGCTAGTTTCCCTTGAAAACTAGAATATCATTGTGTGACCAGCAACAATAATCAATAATCATTTCAGAAAATGCGTTATCAGAACTCATATTTTGTTATCTTTCATCCTAAATCCTATGCATTTCTATTGAAATTGCAATTAACTTTTTTAGGCCAAAAGTTTTTCTGATAATAAAAATAGTAAACCCATATTAAAAATTGCAAATTATAGAAATGAATAAATAAGAAAATAAGGTATCACCCAAAATCACACAGCACAGTGATATCCTTATAAACATTGTTCCATAATTATTTCTTGTCTTTTTTCTATAGGTTTTTTCTTTTACAATTAATATGTCAAAGTATCTTCTAACTTCTTCCCTATCTATTCTTCTTTTAATACTTGTACTCAAATTGTATATCTAATTTTGTGTGCTGCATTTTGCTTAACACTCAGTTCAGTTCAGTTCAGTCACTCAGTCGTGTCCAACTCTTTGTGACCCCATGAATTGCAGCACACCAGGCCTCTCTGTCCATCACCAACTCCCGAAGTTCACTTAAACTCACATCCATCGAGTCAGTGATGCCATCCAGCCATCTCATCCTCTGTCGTCCCCTTCTCCTCCTGCCCCCAATCCCTCCCAGTATCAGAGTCTTTTCCAATGAGTCAGCTCTTCACATGAGGTGGCCAAAGTACTGGAGTTTCAGCTGTAGCATCATTCCTTCCAAAGAACACCCAGGACTGATCTCCTTTAGAATGAACTGGTTGCTTAACATTACTGACAATTAAAAGCATTTTTATGTCATTAAAGCAGTTTTCATTTATAATTACTACATAAATATTCTATCGTACCATTGTGCCATAATTTATTTTCTCTAATTTACAATATTAAGAAGATTTTATTTTTCACTCCATGTTGCAATAAACATTCTTGTTTTCAACTTTTTCTTTTACATTTCTTATTAATTCCTAGGTATAGATTCCTATAAGTGGAATTAAGGGTCACAATGTATAAATGGTTCAAGGCTTCTCAAACAACTGTGGTATCTACTGATTTTCCTGATTAAATGTTGATGAAAATAATGGTTATAAAATGCATATTAAATTTTTTTTTAATTTCAACATTAATGGAGTTATTAGTATATACATTAAGAAATACAGAGATATCCAATTTATAGAAAATTTCAGGTATTCACTGAGTTCTCACTCCAATAAAATGCCTCGTGAGTGATAGATTTCATTCTGTCAGGAGGTTCACATACCCGTGTATGGCCCAGGCTGACATAATATGTCCTATATGCAAGTCGGTTGTTTAGAGTCCCTTGAAAACTAGGAAAAGACAAAGAGCATTGCTATTTCTCAGCATTAAACTGTTGTATTTTCATGAAAGCATCTACCATTTTGAAAAAGAGGTATTGGACACATTCGATACTGAGTCAAATGTGTCAAGGTTGCTTTGTGTGTTTGCTTTAACTTCCAGTTTCCCTGTGTTTCTCCTCAAGTATCCACGACCCAAAGATAAGAAGGGCAGAGCCACGACCCGAAGATAAGAAGGACAGAGCAAGAGTGCATTTCTGTGGCAAAGTGAGCAGGAAAGCCAAGCAGTGGTGTTTGGGAATCTAAATCAACCGGATTTTAATCTAAGTCTTAACACTATTTTATACAAAAGGGTAGATATGTCCTTATCCATTTAAGAAAATTAAGTGATGCTTATCTCAAAATTTTTATTCTCCAAATAAATATCTTTTTGACATAGTTTTGCTCATCTCATGAAAAATTTAATTGATAAAATTTCATACTGTTTTCCCTTCAATAATCCTCAGCACTATAAACTGCTTAAGGGAATGGGAGTCAAGTTGAACCACCTGGGTTCAATTCTCAACTCCACCATTTACCAGCTAGGTGGCACAGGGCAGGTCACTTACTTGCTGTATGCCTCAGTTTTGCCATCTCTAAAACAGAGGTAATAATGATGGCTACTTCTTACGCCTACTCTGAGAATTAAATGAGTTAATACTTACAAGGCACTCAGACCACTTTGATTTTCTGTCACATAGCATCTAGGGCTAGCAATCATTATCAATACCATAGATATTATAAAATGCAGGATCCTAGATATACAACACGTGACATATACAGGATTTAAAAGTACAAAAGGTTAAGATATATAATAATATGGTGTGGCATAAAGTTAGGGGTCAAATGAATGTTACAGGTAAAAGAAATTATAAGACTGCCATGGAAGAAGAAATTAATAAAGGACAATGTTCTGTGAGTGATCTCAGAGAGAAGATGGGACATACCTTTGAAGAAGAGGGAAGACTTGGCAGAAAGTTTGAAGGATATTTTGGACAAAGGATATTTTGAGAAGCTACTGATATATTCTTGGAACAATGAATAGGCGAGTTGAGCAAATACTAAAATGGTTCATCTAGAAAAGAACCAGAAAGTGGAGGGCCTGAAATAGTAAACCACTTGAGAATTTGATTGCCTATAAACACCTGGGAACCACAGAGGATTCTGAGAAGGACAAATGGGAGTAAAAGGTAAAGGAGAATAGTTCATCACTAATTTTCAAGATGATTTTAATTGAGAAATAATAGAAACAAAAATAGAATTTTAAAAAATATGATCATGAAACTATTGAAATATTCCTGAAAAGAAAATTCTGGGATATTCATATGGATAGAGATCTGCCACTAATATTCTTCCTCTCTGGTAATTCTTATTTCTTTGTAAAATTTAACATAGAAATAATCTTGAATTGTTCAGTTTAGTTAACTGAGCTTGGTTTCAATTTTTTTTTTCCTTTCCTGAAAGTAGAGTTCTAAAAATTTTGCTAAACTTCTCCTTTAATATTAGCCCTTATACAATCAAGAGAGAATAAGAGTTTAAGAGGTTTAATATAGATAATTTAAGAACTCATATAACAATATTTTATTTATAGTTCAGTGACAGCACAAATAGAGTTGTATATTTAGTATACAACTATTTTCTAGATTTTAGAATTGTAGGAGTGCTTCTGAGGCTTATAAAAATTAAGGGTTGTGTTTTTTTTTTTTTATAAACAAAGAGTTGATTATTTGGTTAGCAGATGACCCACAAGGCTAAGATCTTAGAGACTGACTATGAGTTTTCAGATGCCCTTGGGAAATTTGAAAAATGGTTCATGATATTAAAACACAACCAACTGAGAGCTACCTCTAGGAAAAAGTGTGGAATATTTATCTTAGCAAATCTTAAAGAGACAGTAAGTGATCAACTGTCTTTTTCTAACACAGAGGATTTGGTAGTTGGTGTAACCTTTTACAACAACTCAGAATAAACACTGGCCAACATTGCTAAACAGAAAAAAAAAAGTCAAGATAATTATGGCTATAAGAATATTAACTATAATATATATAATATTCTGTGCTTTTTCATACAGTTTCTTAAATGGAATTTTCTTTTTGCTAGTAAGGTGAATTTCTTTCACCTGAAGAGTCTATTACCTTAAAAGTGTAAAGAAATTGGCATACAGGACATAGATACACGCCTATTTTTCAAGTCCAAAAGAAGCCTTGTAGGTATAATTCATTCTGTAAATGAGTTGAAAGGTTATTTATAAATCTTTCTGTTATTGTGATTGTGTGATATTATAAAATTTTGCTGTTAAATTACTATATGACCCTGGAAATTCTCTCCAAGCCACTGAACCTCAGTTTCCTAATCTATAAATGAAGGTAAAAACAGCCAGAGAGTGATGAGGGCACATTCCATTAAGTACTTATAAAGCTTTTTGCAGAACATAAAACACTGGTAATCACTTCCCTAGCAAGAACTCACTTGCTGTAAAATGATGTAACTCGCTCCATCCTTTAGAAACTGTTCAGGCCCAGTGGCATTCTCTTTCCTGAATGCATTGTGTGTTCAACTGCATCCTCCCTTCACCTGGCAGATTCTGAAACCAAATGAATGTTTGATTACTATGACACTTCTCATCTAGGGTGAGCCCATATCAGCTAGGATAATAAGAGTCCCAATTAGGCTGAAATTTTCCGAGGATTATTTATGTTTTTGCTAATACGGAAGATTCTTTGAAGGGCTACGGTTGCTCTCCATTCACCGAGTCTGAGAACTGACTCCATTCTCTTCATGTTCCACTTCCCTTTCTCCCCATCATCCGTTTTTAGTCTTTCTCTGATATGCCCAGACTCTGAAAACCAGCACCAAGCCCCAGAGTTTCCTCTTGATGAAAGCCCTGATAGTCCAACCTTGCTCTGCATTTTCAGTCTGCCATTTGCTAACATATTACATGACCAGCTGAGCCACCGAGCTAGAATAAACAGAATGCACTTTAGCATACAGGGATATTTTGCAAAAGATATATTCTCAAGTCTTGGAAACTTAACTGTGTGTTACCATATTGTCTTCCTTATGCTCCTTCTGTTTCTTAATTTCACACATCACTCCATTCTTTGAAGTAATTTTCCTCCAATGTGTTAAGAAACTGAGTCATGTCCTAAATTCTGCGGGAAAAAAAATGGAGAGAGTGGGAGGAGGTTTAGATCTGCAAAGAGCAATCTTGTTTTCTTTCAATAAATTAATCAACCTGGTCATTTCATATATGAGCTAATGGCGGGAAAAGTGCTTTGAAAACTTCAGAGCCAGACCAATATGTATTATTCCAGGATTCCTTTTCAGCTGTGGGCTACAAATGGGTCACACGCCAGTCCTTTTGTTCATACCAGCCTCGTTTTAGGTGAAGTGGAGTCTTTGAAGTTCTCCAGTTAAAGGTATTTCTGCTTCAATAGGTCACTTTAAGCTTTGAGTGGTATAGAGGTCCTCATTTGCAGGAAGATGACCCTTATGAACCCTGTTCAAACTCAGGATCTGAGAATGATCCTCTAAATCAGTTGATCAGAAAACCAAAGGCTATCTCCATGGATGTTAAAATGTTTGTTTATGGTAAATCAGTGGCTTTGGTAGTCATGCAGCGTGTTGGCCTTTCAGGCTAATATTCTTTCCCTGAAACAGCTTTTTTAAATAATGGAGTCTTTCTGATGTCAGAAATAGAGAACTGAGCTATATCTAAAAACTGTTACTGAAGCCGGTAAATTTTTTCACCTTCATAATTCTGTATTTCTCAGCTACATTCTGTGCTGTCCTGACATATGTTAATCAATGCATTTGTTACCACACAGTTTGACTATTGCATTTCTCTGGTGGCTGGCTTATCATCGTCTATAATTATTTCAACTCCAATTAATTCTGAACTTCTTTGCAAGGTTATTTACTTGCTTTGAGCAATAAGACAACAGGACACCTCTTCGATTTCTAAGCATCTGGTCAACTGCAAATTGAATTCCCTGCCCTCTTCTTTGCCTGAGCAGTCTATTTCCGTGACCCTTCTCACTAGATCACTGATATTAGTGGTCAGTGACCTGCTGATTGAGAAAAAAAAAATGCTAGTTGAGAGAAATACTCTCACCTTGAGTCTTAAAGGCTACAGAAACAACAGTAAAAGTTCACTAAAACTGATGAGGGAACAGACGGAAAACAGTGATGGCAGTGTGTCCATCCACGAATATAAAAAGAGCATCAGTCCATCTCGGACCGGGACCCAGCCTAGGGAAATAAGAGAAATCTATTATGTCCCAACTGCTCTAATATCATTTGTTCCTCTCATAGCCACTGTGGTTCTTGAGAGGTAAGAATTAGTACTCCAAAACAGGAAGGCAAAGGGAGCCTCTGAGAGGGAAAGGACACATTTGCTGAAGGACTCACAGCCGGTGAGTGGCAGTGCCCAGACCGGAATTCTGGCTTTCTGGATCTCCTTAATACCACCGCAGAAGTAACAAACAAAACTTTAAGACGTTTATGAGTAGGGAAGAGTGGGATAGTGCGACCAGGAGGTATAAACTGCAAGGAATGAGAATCAAGAAGAAACAGGTCAGACCTCCCGGGTGGCCCAGTGGGTGAGTCTGCCTAGCAAGGCAGGGGACACAGGTACAAACCCTGGTTCCAGAAGATTCCACATGCTGCGGGGCAACTAAGCCAGTGTACCGCCAACTCCTGAAGGCCACACCCTCTAGGGCCTGCGTGCTGCAACTACCAAAGCCTGCACACCCTAGAGCCCATGCTATACAAGAAAAGAAACCACCACAATGAGAAACCGGGGCACTGCCGCTAGAGTAGACCGTGCTCACCGCAGCTGGAGAAAGCCAGTGCCAAGCAACGAAGAACCAGTGCGGCCAAAAGTCAATACACAAATAAATGAAGTGTAACAAGAAAGAAGAAGAAACAAGTCCTCAAGCACAAGTCCTAAATCAAGGATGCTGATTGATAGGCAATATGGAGATGGTTCTAGATGGGCCAATGATCTTTTTCTGTAAGGAGGTGGATAGTAAACATTTTCAGCTTTGCAGCCCATAGTCTCTGTCTCAACTCAACAATGCCCTTGTAGTACAAAGGCAGCCACGGTCAATATGTAAAACAAAAGGATATGGATACGTTCTAAGAAAATTTATTTAATAAAAACTGATATGACTCTTGGGTCATAGTTTGCAAACCCCCAGTGTAGATCAGTGTTTCTGAACACAAGAACTGGTACCACCCCACTAAAGTTTGGAAATGAAAGGGAAGAGTTTTTTGTTTTTTTGGTTTTTTTAATCATTACAATCATAGGAACTCAGACAGAGCTACTGGCACTTAGTAGATCCTAGCCAGGGATGCTAAAGATCCTGCGAAGATCTTGGGGCAATCTCATCTAAAACAGAATTTCCCCACCCTTGTGACCATATCCCCATTGAGGAGCACTGGATTAGGCAAAGGTGACAGCATATGATAACTCCCTTATCAAGTTGCCTTAAAGAGAGTATACTTTAAAGAGAGTATACATGTGAAGTATACTCATATACTTCATACTCTGGCGAAGTCTGAATGATGCAGGCCCACACTGTTCAATAGAAATAGAACATGAACCACAAGTATATTTTAAATAGTCCAGTAGCCACACTAATAAAAAAAAAGGATAGGTAAAAATAACTTTAATAACATTATGCATTTAACCCAGTATATCCAAAATATTCCCCTTTCCTAGTGGCTGAAATGGTAACGAATATTCATGCAATGCAGGATACCTGGGTTTGATCCCTGGGTCTAGAAGATCCCCTGGAGAAGACAGTGGCTACCCACTCCAGCATTCTTGCCTGGAGAATCCCATGGATAGAGGAGCCAAGTGGGCTACAGTCCATAAGGTCGCAAAGAGTCAAACACAACTGAGCAACCAATACTTTCACTTTTTTCTCATCCAAAATACTATCATTTCAATGTGAAAATCAATAACAAAATTTACTAGTGAGGTAGTTTGCATTCTTTTTAGTTTTTCGAAATCAAGTGTGTACTCTACAACGACGGTACATCTCAACTCAGACTAGCCAGGTTTTATGTGCTCCGTGACCTCAATAGTGGCTGCTTTATTGGCTAGATCAGGTGTAGACCCTGAGCTAAGATTATCTTCTTCCCATCCCCTTAGTTCCCAACAGGCCACACTGCTTGAAAACGTGGAGGGTCTTTCTTGTTGCCCACCTTTTCCCACACCTGCAGACAGAGAATAATCCCCTGCCTTGGCAGAATGGCATCTCCCAATGCTTCCTAGGTTTCAGTTACAAAGAACTTCCCAGACTGCACTCCCAAAATTAACCGAATGGGAAATGAAAATAACTGTACTTTCTTCGCATAAAATTCCCCTGATGTCCAAGAAACAAACACAGCCAGAAGGCCTATATTTGGTGAGGCCTTTTTAGCAACCTCTACATTGGGCAATTTTCTGAATAGCAATGCAATAAATTCTGATTACCCAGGAGTACCTTGCAACTTTAATAATTCCATCCCCAAATAAGGAAACACTTCTAAGAAGTCTAGCAGAAGGGCAGTCACAGAGTCACACAATTGGTTAAAATGATTAAACAAGCCCTGTTGGTGGCCCATCTATGTTTATGATTAATGTAGGTTTAATCATCAGCATGCCATAAGAATTCAGCGCTTCTAATTTGCTTTTTTTTTTCCCCCTACTGAAACAAATGAATTCCTCCCCTGTTAGTGTTTTGACTCTTGCCAGTCAAAGAAATTTATGAAAAGAATATATGTGCATATAGGTGCCATATATCTAAATGTCTATGTCAGAAATTTATTCCCATTCCCTCAGGTCCCGGGATGCTTAATTTGGCACAAATCGTTCAAGATTAAAAGATAGCAATACAGAAACTATCCCTTTTTCTTCCTCTGGTTGTTTTGAACAGAATTCCCTGAAAATGAATATGACAACATTTCTAGCTTTTAGGATTATGGAGGTGCATAAAGTTTACTGAGACTTTTGATAAAGCACATTTTCTCACTCAAGCAGCTTGACGCCTCAGGTTCCAAGCAGCTGGAACCACTGGGAGAGAGGCAGATCTTTGGAAACATCAGCAGTTCAGGAAAAATTGCTATTTGGTTTGGTTCAGTTTTCCACCCTAGTAAAACTCCACCTTCACAGAACACTTTCCTTGTTATTTTTTTGTTTGTTTGTCTGTTGGTTTGTTTTATATAAAAGGCAGCATGAAGGAGAAGGATATTTGCCTAGTTAAAATAATTTTTGTCCCCAAACTTGCACCTCCAAAGACAATGGTGATTGTACCATTTGACTGGATCACACTCTGTGACCCTCCCAAGGGCTTGCCCTCACGACTCCCTGTCACACTCACTGGCACACACACCAACATCGCATGCACCCCTAAATACTGGTGGTTAGGAAATACACGAAGCAAATGTTTTTCTAAACACGCCACATTAGGGTGGTTCCTGGAAATATTGATTTGGTAAAAGGCAAGAGAGACTAATGAATTTCAATCCATATGGTCTGCTAATGAGGATCTTGCAAAGTCTGGAACACCTATTGATTAACCTGCTTAATATCTTAAACCCAGCGCTTTGACCTGGATGATGCCCACCCCACTGCCCATCCAGAAGAATGTCACTGTTTGTTTTGCACATGCCAAGAGGAAGTCTCTGCTGATTCTCCAGATAACAAAGGTGCAGCCAAGGGTTTTCTCTCTCCCTTTTTGGCAACAAGAAAGCTGGCCCCCTCCAGATGATGGGGTCTTTCCTCCTTCCTGCAGGTAACTGTCAGTCAGGCAGGGTGTGAGGTATGATAATTCCATCTGCACCATTTGGATTGTCAGCTGCATTGTTCTGCTCAGTGTGCTGTGGATTGTGAAAAACAACCAGGACGGATGATTTTAAGTAATTGCTCTGACAGAGACTGATTACTACAGTAACAACAGTCAGTTATAGTTAAGGAGTAGCCTTGGCATATGGTCTACATTTGATGTGGGAAGGAGAGTGGGGGAGAGGAAGCAAAAAGGTTTATAATTTTACAGATTGCTTTATGTTTTATAATGACTGAGTTTTCTTTTCCTTCACTTGATTTGGAAAATATCACCAACAGAAGCCTGGTTTGGGGGGGTTGAAATCTAAATATTGTTACAGATAAAGGAATTCAAAGAACATATTTAACTGCTATTAAGATAAATCATAAAATGATTAGGATTTGTAAGACTGATAATTATTCATTGCCACAGCATTTATTGTTCTGTGTATTGGGGTTTGTTTTCAACTTTGTGCATTCAGTGAATATCCTTTGTGAAATCTTGGCCATTTGCTGATTGCATAAACTCTTGCATTCATTTTGAAAGATGAATCATTATCATTGGTGGCTTACCTCTCCAAACTGGTCTGAAGTTTCATTCATGAAAAATACCTTAGCAAAACAAATTATTCAATTTATATAACTTTTATAAAATAATGTATGTCTAACATTTAATATAATAGATTTATCTGTTTTTGTTTAATGAGAGAATATTTCAAACACACTCAAAAATACACATTTGCCTTAAACAAAATTGAAAGGAGAAACCTATTTATTTTTTGGAGCTACATATAGGGAAACAAAGCAATTAATAGATTTCATTCTAGTTGGGTTTTTTATTTTTATATCATTCTTATTTTTAATTTTTTATAATACCTGATAAATGGCATGTGAGATTATATGCAGAGGAATGAATTAGAAAGCTTCTTCAAAAATAATTGAAATGATAGTGATTTTTTTAAATAAATGGTAATACGCTCAATAAAATAATCCAGCCCTAGATAAATAGGAAAGTCTTTGGAATAAAAATTAGGGTAATAATTTAACACTGTGAAAAGTAAGTATGATAAAGTACATCTGAAGGACGTTAATTACTTATGTGTATGTGAGCTATTGTTGGGCACATAATGGCTGATCCATTTGCCAGCATAGGCTCACTGCTCCCAGTATTTTAACTCATTACTTAATAAATCTCTGCTGTGATACCTTGAAGAAAAAAAAGGTGCTTTTTAAAACATACTCCTATTTAATAGTAACTAGTGTTAAGCAAAATAATTTTCACCCTATTATTACTTAAACAAAAGAAAGTGTTGGACTAACTAATATTTTCTATGTTTGGGACTAGCTAGTGTTCAAGAATTTCCAAAAGGTTATGAATATCACTTTCATTTCCAAAGGGAAAATGAGAAGGGCTATGATTGGACTACTTGTACAGTTAGACTTTAGAAGCTAATTTCCATGTACTAAAAAGTCTGTGAATCTAGGGAAATTTAGAAAAATAGAGGACCTTTTTTTTTTTTTCAGTGATTTGGGTCATGACCTGCCTATGAAGATATGCAAGTCACATTGCAAGTTCACCTTCCAGCTATCTCAAACCATCCATACTAAGTAAAGTTCTCCACTGGGAAAACTGATAATTATTCAGGAGTACTAACACAACTGGTTCTAAATAGCACAGTTACTTAGGGTTTTTGGTTTCTAAAAATCACTCTTCTCAAACATTCATTTTATCCTCCAGACATATCCATGCTTCAAAGAGCTGACTGCTTACATATTTAGTTGAATAAGCAAATTGGTCATAATTAATCCAGATGAATATCTTCCTTTACACTCTCTGAAAATCTTTCAAGCACAGGATAGTGCTGAGATTTTTTTTAATGAAATCGAAATATTCTTAATGAATTAAGAAGTAAGCATGCTGATACTAAGGATAACATTTTATGAACGTGTGTGTGTGTGTGTTAATCACTCAGTCATGTCCAACTCTTTGTGACCCCGTGGACTATAGCCCACCAGGTTCCTCTGTCCATGAGATTCTCCAGGCAAAAATATTGGAGTGGACTGCCATGCCCTTCTCCAGGGGATATGCCCAATCCAGAAATCAAATCCGGGTCTCCCACACTGCAGGCAGATTCTTTATGTTCTGAGTCACCAGGGAAGCTCAAACAGGTTGCGTTGGCCAGGAGTCAAACCCAGGTCAACTGCTTGGAAGGCAGCTATGCTAACCACCATACCACCAACACCTAGACATCTTAAACCTGGTATTTTTGCCCTGAAACATTAAAATCAATTGGGAGAGTGCTATTTCACAGTT
Organism: Bison bison bison; assembly: GCF_000754665.1. Classification (NCBI taxonomy): domain Eukaryota; kingdom Metazoa; phylum Chordata; class Mammalia; order Artiodactyla; family Bovidae; genus Bison; species Bison bison. Next base: position 758,641 of record NW_011488621.1, read on the forward strand.
TATTTTTTAAGTGGTACAAAAAGTGTTAGCATTTTGAAAAGTGCTTCTGCTATTCTCTTAGAGATCACTCATTATTTTCTTACACCTAAGCAAACTGATGTGTGTTATTTACCTAGTCCTTGTAGGAATTTCAATTTGAAATGCCTATATTCAATCATCTCCCAGGTATTTTTCTCTAAATTTCCTTTACCTAAACTTCCCATTTTGGGATAAGTGCCAAAAAATAAAATTTGAGGAAACTTGTGGCACCTTTGGTAACCTCTGAAATGTGGTTAATTGTATTCTAGTATCCTTGGAAGACTTTGAATACCCACAAAGAAAATAGTTGAGGATTTAAATCTTTCTATATTATCTAATTCTTTTACCTCAGCTTTTTTCCTCCACTTATCTATTGCACTATCAGTTCAGTTCAGACGCTCAGTCATGTCCGACTCTTTGCAACCTTATGAATCGCAGCATGCCAGGCCTCCCTGTCCATCACCAACTCCTGGAGTTCACCCAAACTCATGTCCATCGAGTCAGTAATGCCATCCAGCCATCTCATCCTCTGTCGTCCCCTTCTCTTCCTGTCCCCAATCCCTCCCAGCATCAGAGTCTTTTCCAATGAGTCAACTCTTCACATGAGGTGGCCAAAGTATTGGAGTTTCAGCTTTAGCATCAGTCCTTCCGATGAACACCCAGGACTGATCTCCTTTAGGATGGACTGGTTGGATCTCCTTGCAGTCCAAGGGACTCTCAAGAGTCTTCTCCAACACCACAGTTCAAAACCATCAATTCTTCGGTGCTCAGCTTTCTTCACAATCCAACTCTCACATCCATACATGACTACTGGAAAAACCATAGCTTTGACTAGACAGACCTTTGTTGGCAAAGTAATGTCTCTGCTTTTGAATATGCTGTCTAGGTTGGTCATCACTTTCCTTCCAAGGAGTAAGCATCTTTTAATTTCATGGCTGCAATCACCATCTGCAGTGATTTTGGAGCCCCCAAAAATAAAGTCTGACACTGTTTCCACTGTTTCCCCATCTATTTCCCATGAAGTGATGGGACCAGATGTCACCCCAAAACCAATAGGATTTAAGCAACCATAATGTATTATGTCTTATGAGCCTGTGGATCCAGAATTTGGACAGGGCTCAGTTAGTTGATTCTTCTGCTCCATCTGCCATTGGCTGAGGTCACTCCCTCGGGTAGTTTAACTGCCCCAAGGCTGGACTGAAACACCAAGAAGACATTCACATATCTGGCATTTCCATGCTCCTTCACATGGCTTTTCTCTCACTCTCCTCTCGTCTCCCTTCTCTCCTTCCTCTTCTTTCCACTCTGCTCTCTCTCTACGTGTCATCTTTCCTCATTCAACAGTCTTACTCAAGTTTCTGTACAGCATGGTGGCTGAATTCCCCAGAAGGAGGAAGTTGTCAGTCCTCTCAAAGGCTTGGCCCAAAACTGGCACAATCTCACTTCTGCTACACTCTGTTGATCAAAGTAAGTCTAAAGGCCATCCCTGACTGAAGAAGAGGAGAAACAGAATTTGTCTCAATAGGAGGAGGGGATGAATGAATGGCAGCCATATTTAGAAATTATCTCCATACTTTCTGAGAAATCAGTTGTCTATTTGAGCATGATAAGAAAATGTTTCAGTCACACAAAATATTATTATTTTCCTAAATTCATTAGTTATCATCATGGAGAATGGTGTGCTAAAAAATATTTGGTTTGTATAGTAAGCTTTTGGTACATCTATGCATACCTGTCTGTACTTCTTTTTAAAATTATTCTCAACTTTATAAGATCTTTTTTTGATGTAAAGTACAATAATCTCTGAAGAATGATTTCTAACATTGCTTCCCAGATTAACTAAAAATCAAGCATATTGACTTTAATGTTCTGAAAAATAAGTTTAACTTTGAATTTGGAGAAGTTTAATCTATAGCTCTAAGTGGCTGAAGGGCTGGTACTAACAGTCCTTTCCTTTGAGCCTTTGTAAGATCTCAAAGAAACTTTATCATGCTGTGAAATGCATTATTCTCTAAGACCCATTGTGTGAGCTGATAAGACCAGAGTCCATTTGTTTTAAAAATATTCAGCCTTACTCTGCTCTCATTATTTCTCAAAAATACAAGGATTTAAAAGTTATTATTCCATGTTTGGGTCCTCTCAGTAGAATTTCCTAGTCTTTTATGAGGTTAGGTTCAAAATTACTTCTAAATGTATTAATAAATAAATGATTTGTTTACAGGTTTTCTGTTGAAACAATTTTTGGTGCTTCTCCAAAAGAATAAAACCATATAACAGAATATTCTTTGGTGCCAGACAGATTTAGGTTTAAAATTCTACTTTTAGGGCTTTTAGAATGGTATGGCCTTTACTCACTTTTAGAATGATAATAGGTTCACCTTTGGTGGTAGGATGGATTAAAAAGATGTGTAAAATTTTTAGCTCAATTTTGAGACATAACATTCAGTGGTATGGCTTTTGATATTAAATTCTTTCAAGTCCAGACTTTTGAATAAATGTCCTATTTTTAATCAGGTTGCTTATCAAAATTCAGATATAAAAGTAATGGTTATTTCAACTTCCCTAAGCATCAGTGAGATAGGAGTTTTGATTAAGCTTTTCTTTTTCATTAGAAAGAATGTGTTTACAATCACTAGTTTTCCAAAATGCTCTTTGAAAAGGGGGTATTATAGTCAAATATATTGAGGAAATAAATATAATTAATAAAATTACTCTTAATTCTCTCACAGAAAACCATAATATACATTAAACACTCTAAAATATTTTGTGTAAAATTAAGAAATATCCTTAAATTATTTAACTTGGCATTTTATAAATTTTAACAAAATTTAAATGTATAATAGTAAAATTGAACCATAAGACTGAAAAGTAATCAACTACTGTATAATCTGTGTACTTTCAGATTTTTTTTTTTTTTTTTTTTTTTACAGAAGGGGCAGTAGCATTTCTACTGGAAGGTATCCAATAAACTTAATCTTACACTAAATGGCCAATTTGGAGAAGGAAATGGCAACCCACTGCAGTATTCTTGCCTGGAGAATCCCAGGGCGGAGGAGCCTGGTGGGCTGCCATCTTTGGGGTTGCACAGAGTCAGACATAACTGAAGCGACTTAGCAGCAGCAGCAAATAGCCAATTGGTTCATGACAATTCAGGATCATTATTAAGAACGTCAATTTCTATATTTATTCTCCTAATGAATTTCGATATATTGTGTAAGGTTGTCTGCCTTAAACTAAAAGGTCCCAGATTAGTATGCTTTAATAGTTGCTATCCATGTATATCTGAGATAAGATAGGTATAAATGTTGAAATATATTTTTATATATATATGTATTTATCTTTATGATGATCTCAGTTTTCTTGGTATGTCTGCTTAATAGTCTCCCTCCTCAACTCCATAATAATATAGAAATTCAAGGAAAGAGATTTCCAGAAAAATGATCCTTCTTATTAAATCAATAACTTCAAGTTTATACTCACAACGAATTTATAATTTCTGCCCGGAGCATAGTTTCCTAGCCCATAAAACAAAATACTAATGTTTTATGATCAGTGTTTCTTTAATTCTGTATACTTTCCCCCACTTATTAAGCCATCACTTCAAAAGGCAAATGTTTTATGTTCTGACATATATCACAGTATCTGTTAGTAGCAGTGGCACTGTAGAACGGGATAGCTTAGTAGGTGAGCAAGGTAGATAAATGTGAAGAAGAAAAAGAGACAAAGAAAGGAAGGAAAAGAAGGCAAAAAGGACAGCAAGACAAAGACAGGAGGGAGGAAGTGTCCAGGCTCATAAGTGTTCTGAAGAAATCATCAGAAGTCTGCACATAACTAGCTAAGTGCCCTTTTCAGTTAACCAAATAACAACTCCTGTGATGCAAGCTGATATGCAAAAAGACAACACCTAGATAATGAACATGTACAAATAAACTGTTAGCTTGCTTCTCTCATTAAAAGTGAACTCTTTGCTGGTAGGATCAGTGTCTTAACAGAGCATCCGGCACAAAGGTAGGTACTCTTCACATGTTTAAATGAATAATTTCATTAAGTATGTATTATAAAACATATGGTTTCATCTGGAAAAGGATGGTCAAGCAGTTAAAAAAAAAAGGAAATACTTTAAGCAAACTTTGCATATTTCCCATGTTTAAGTACCCATTGAAGCTCTGCTGTCTTGATTTTTCCCGTCTGTGTTGTTTCGGATGAATCAGTGCCATAGCAGGGAGAGTCCTTTAAAGTGCACCTCAAATGCGGAGACATCTTGCTCCCTAGAGCAAACAAACTTTTCTTTCAGTATGACAGAAGACATCAATTTTAAGGAAATATTTGGGTGAAACCTTTCATCCAAGGAATCAATTTAGCTATGTAGAAATAGCTACCCGCAAATGCATGCATCAATTTATTCTTTTTAGAGACGTTTGTCTAACACAGGTTAAATCAGAACAAGTCAAAGAGGAAGCATATAAATTTGAATGACAAACAGAATACACTTCTCATTTTGTTGAGATTTTTTCCATGAGATTAACATTAAAAAAAAAAAACTGCACACTCCATTTTTAAGAAAGAAGACTGTAGCTACTTCACAAACTTCACATATTAATTTTGCAATATTTTATGTGAGATAAAGCAAGATGAAAATTAAATATTAAGAGTTCAAGAGCAAGAAAGAGAATGTAATGGGCGGATATGGTTTTCTCCCTTCTTGGATGTCTTTAAAAAAAATTAATTTTCCAGAGATGGAAACATTGTCTCCCTAAGAGAACAGGATGCTTAATAACACTTTAAAAATACTGTAATTTAGCTAAAATAGAGAAGGAAAGGGGAAACAACTGAAAGGAAGAGGAACAGAAAAATCACACACAGTATACTAGTTACAAGTTAAATCCTCTTCACTGATTTATTTTACCTTTTTTGTTGTTTTGTTTTGCTCAAGTAACCTATTTTAAAATGCATCCATGCATAGATTGCCCCTATTATTAATAGTAAATGTACATTTCAACCTGTCAAGTTTTTCTAGCCCCACTTTTCTAAGGTTTTTTTTTTTTTTAAAGGAAAAAAAAATTTAAAAAGCAAAGGCATTTCCTAGGGCACATGCTGCCAGACACCCAGCATTTATCTTATCTCAGTTGATGACTTTCCTTTTATCCTGAAATGATTTGACAATGACTCTATGATTTCCTGTACAAATTACCCTTTGAAGGTGGCAGTGGCGCTTGGCAGCGATCTTCACTTAATTACTGAGTGGATTATTAGCATACGGCTCCCCCCCCTTTCATTTCTTTATATCTTCTAGATTGCGTTGACAGTTCCCTTTCATTGCCTGCTTTAACTCACTGAATACTAAACATTATGCAGATTGCAGCTGAGAAGTACCCAGGCTACTCTACAAACCCCTAGTCTGCACCAAAACCTTTTTGATGGAGAGTAATTTACAGGTCAGAAATCAATAGTGTGTCTGCGAAGTGCATTTGTGGGTTTTCTTAATCTAAATTGAGCAGTAATGTTCAAAAGTGAATATTCTTCTGCGATCTTTCTGAAAAACAATTAGTTTTGTTCCTTCCTTTAATATCCTCTGTCTTTAAATAGGCTGAGATCTTGAGATCTTATTTCTCTTAAACTCCTTTCCCTACCTAACCTGCCGGGAGGGAGTTAAAGAGCCCCTTTTTTAGAAGTGATACGTTTCACTCCTTATCTGTTTCTGAAGTCAGGGGGCTGATAAGCTGACCTTCTCTGCATGTGTAAAGCGTTATTTATTGTTTGCCAGGGCAAGACAAATGCAAATGATAAATTGCAAAGATGTCTTCGGCACTCTCAGAAGGAACCTTCTCTTCTGTCTTGGCTCCCATCTTTTGGCAAAAATTTGCACATATGTCAGGCATTCTCCATCCAGAGCTTTATGCCTTTTCTGCCCCCCCCCAAACTGCATTCTAAAGCATCTTCCACATTTCTCAGGGTATAGGGACATGAACCCCTTCCCATTTCAGCCGTATGGTGTAGCTTAGTTTAGAAGGGTGTTTTTTGTGTGTTTGTTTGTTTCCTCTTCTTGGGAGGAAAATACAATATCATACATGAGTGATTTCAGGACTTGGTGGAAGTGACACCAAAGCAATAGGAGTCAGCGCGGGTGAGGAGAACAGCTGGGTGCTGACTGTGGCATCTCCATTCCAGGACCATCAACCACCAGCTTTATTCTTCTCCTGTTACATCTGCTATGAAATTTGGGTCTTCCAGGTGGCAGCCCAACATGCTGTCCAGTGCTATCAGGCCATTTAAATGCTTTGAGCTAATGCTGCATATCCATTTTCTAAACAAGTTAGCAGATACCATATGCAGCAATTAAAGTTTTATTGAGTGGTGCCTGCTTACCATACTGAATTTGGATTGGCTACCATCTGTCTCAAAGCCTGTGGTACCATCCCTGTTGCTTGAGAGAGCATTTGTAAGGATAGAAGATTTTTTCTCAACTTCTGAAGAAGCTGCTCGCATTATTTTTTATATGCAAGCCCACAAAAGTGGAATTGGTACAAGAAAAATACCAGACAATTAGAAGTTAGGATTGAATACATGTTTTTGAGTAGTATTGTCCACCACCCCAGAAAAACAGAATCTTGTAGCTTTCAGCCTGGCCATTTTTAGTATATATGTCTTGCTAAATATGTTATTTTCCAGAGATACCTTCTATGGGAAACCCAATGAATCAAAATTAAAACTACACAAAGGACATGAATATTATTTTGCCTTTGTAAGAATTAAGCATTCATTCTTGTTTTCTAGGAAAACTTTACCTGGAACCACATAGGAAAATTAAAATACAGATTTTACATTTTACTCACTCTACGGGTAAAAAATCTGTGGAGACAGCTATTTGAGATCAATCAGAGCTAAACAAAGGGCTTTGAAGAAGGCATTTATTAAAATTTAAGTGACGCCTAAATACTTGAGCTGTGATAGTTTACTAACACATTAATATTTGATGTTTTCCCAGACATTTTTATCACTGTATCTTTGACCTTCATGAATGCTGAGATAGAAAAACATATGATAGTGAAATTAAAAACCTCTTCAAAATTTTTAAATTCCCTGAGTGTTAGCGTCGTCTAATAGAATAAAGACTGGAGACCAAATCTGTTGACAAACTCTTGATTGCATAATCTTGGATATATTGTTTGATATTTCTGTGGACAATTTTCTCCATGGGAAAAATGAGAATAGTGCAACCCTACTGATTCTATTCTTTTTAATACTAACTTGAAAATTTCTGAGCTGAGGCTTTGAATCTTTAAAACACATAGCTGATAAGTGAAGAGAGAAATAGCTGTAGTTTTGTACTGGCTTTTATTACATCATATGGTGATTGTTCAGTAGGGCTTCCTCCCTATTCAGGTCCTGGTGAGCAATGTCAAATTTCATGAGTGACAAGTTCATAGCATTATAGGCTTAAACCTCGCCTACTTAGAGGAAATGTGACATATTTGAACAAAAACACTGACTGTGATTCAGGAGACCTGTTTGTTCACCTCAGTTCTACTCTTCACTAGCTAGGAAAATAATCAGTTTGAGTTCTTTGGCCTGTTCTGTAAAATGGAGCTCAAAATCCATGTCCACTTCTTTAGGTTATTGTGAGACAAAAGAGTTTGTAAGAGCTCTGTAAATAATGGTTGAAATATGAAATGAAAATAGTACTTTCAAATTGTAAAGTACCGTCACAAATCATACCCATCTTTCAACTGAAGGTGAAATGTCATGTCTTTAAATATTAAGGATCTTCCATCCTGAACCCAATAAGTAATGTATTTGTACCTGTCTAAAGACATTGTCCTCTAATTCTTATAACCTAAGAGAAAATATTCACAAAACCCTCTAATCATATTTGCTATTTGGTGTATGTGGTCTATGGAACTGAAGTTTCAGCATCACATGGGAACTTTTCAGTTCAGTTGCTCTGTCGTGTCTGACTCTTTGCAACCCCATGAACCGCAGCATGCCAGGCCTCCCTGTCCATCACCAACTTCCGGAGTTCACCCAAACTCATGTCCATCGTGTCGGTGATGCCATCCAGCCATCTCATCCTCTGTCGTTCCCTTCTCCTCCTGCCCCCAATCCCTCCCAGCATCAGGGTCTTTTCCAATGAGTCAACTTTTTGCATGAGGTGGCCAAAGTATTGGAGTTTCAGCTTTAGCATCAGTACTTCCAAAGAACACCCAGGACTGATCTCTCAGAAACTGCAAATTTGAAGTCTCTCCCAAAGCTACTATATCAGATGTGCATTTAACAAGATCATCAAGTGAGTTGAATGAGCATTAATGTTTGAGACAAACTGCTCTTACAATGGCAACCCACTCCAGTACTCTTGCCTGGAAAATCCCATGGACGCAGGAGCCTGGTAGGCTGCAGTCCATGGGGTCGCTAAGAGTCGGAAATGACTGAGCGACTTCTCTTTTACTTTTCACTTTCATGCATTGGAGAAGGAAATGGCAACCCACTCCAGTGTTCTTGCCTGGAGAATCCCAGGGATCGAGGAGCCTAGTGGGCTGCCGTCTATGGGGTCGCACAGAGTCGGATATGACTGAAGTGATTTAGCAGCAGCAGCAGCAGCTCTTACAATAATTCTGATTCTTAGGAAATTTCTCATTTTTTGAAAACTTAGAATATTTATTTATAAAGATATTGTGAGACTTTAAGATTATTAGCACAACCCTATCATTTCAAGAATAAAGACAATAAATCTAAACCAGGATTCATGTGATTTGCTTAAGATTAAATGTCTGGTTGATTCATTTATTTGTTCATCCAGTAATTACTGAGTGCCTATTGTGAACCACACTCCATACTAGGCATGGAGGATTCTATTTAGAATAAAACATGACACCCAGTATCAGAGGGCTTGCAGTCTGCTGGGGGAAGATGAAAGCTTCCACTCCTGTCCAGTCTTCCTTAGTCATAGCACAGAACTCTTCTCTAAGAGGTGTCTCATCCTGCCTAATAATTCATCCTTACCACTGTCTTGGAGAAGGAAATGGCAACTCACTCCAGTATTCTTGCCTGGAGAATTCCAAGGACAGAGGAGCCTGGTGGGCTACACGCATGGGGTTGCAAGAGTCAGACACAACTTAGCAACTAAACCACCACCACCACTGTCTTAAATCTATTCCAGACTCACATATTTATTTATCCCCACTGCTTTGACATTGGAAAACCTCTGCCCGATGAGTTTGATGAAATCAAGTATCATTCTTTGGTTACTCACATATAAAAGAAAAATGGCTTATTGGTAAGCATTGTGTCATAACACTGGCAGATACATCTTATGGTATGTGCTTTTCACCTATTCTCCAATCCATGCTCACCCTTAACGTAGAATTAATATTATTATCAATAACAAAAATAACATATATGGAAGCCTTACCACGTGCCAGGCATGAGTCTCAGCGTGCCACTTGTATTTTCTCATTTGATCATTACATCTGTCCCATGACATAAACATCATCCCCTTTTTACAGATGAAGTAACTGAGACGTGGGAAAAATTGAGTAAAATAGCAATAGAAATGTATTGGAACACTGGGTATTCTGACTTCAGAAGCCTACCTATGTATATAAAACCTTAAGGAAATTATTGTGCCTTTTGGAATAATTTCCAACAGGATAGGTTGTCTCTAATTGCATATTCTTTTCTTTTTGTCCTGAAGCTGGCAGACCTCCCACTGATGACAATGGGAGATCTAGACACATTAGTCCCAAGTAGCTCTTTCAAAAGAATTAAACAACGTGATGAAGATCTTAAACTTAATTAAAGTACTTTCATTTTCCTGACTGAAAGGTCAGTAGAAGCAAAGAGGAACTGCAGTTTCAATTATTTATTGACTGCACAGTGTTCTTCCTTCATGAACAGCAATTTGCTAATTTTTATAACTATGAATGTCTTGTAATAATTTTCTTTATTACACAACATTGGATGAATGCCCACGTTGCTCTCTTGCATTTTCACTGTAATGGTTTCTTCAAGTATGTGCTTCTTGTCTCTCCTGTTGCACACTCTCATCGTTGGGTCATTTGTCTGTAAGTGATCTAAAAGTGTATTTAGATCTCAACGGCCAATTAGATGTTCACACCGAGGCCTGGTCATCCAAGTCAAAAGGGTGACTCTAACATTGATCTAAGAGTTTTCTGGCAACCATTTAGTTTCTCATTACTGCTTCATTTTCACAATTGGACTCGAATGCTGCTTGGGCAGAAGCCAAGTCTACAGAAGAGTAAATGATCTGAATTTAGTGAGTCACACATCAAAGTACCTTCTGTGTGTTGTCAGTATGGAAGAATGTAGTGGTCACTTGGTCTATAATTTCTAAATGCTTGTAGTCTTTTTTTTCACTCCTTCCTGTTCCATTTATTAGTATCCCTAGAGAGGATGAGCTTGGAAATTGTGTTAAATAGCTGAGTATTGATGCTCTTAATAAAGCTTTATAATGCTGAAAATATTAATATGAAATAAAGCCTGAGGTTTATCTATACTTTCATTTGTCATATTCTTCATGATCTGAGGCAATCAAGTACTGCATGCTTTATTGTCAAGATCTCCTCAACATTAGAACATGAAAAGAATGTGTTTAGTTACATATTGTTCATTTGAAATAGACACATTTCTAGAACCTTACTATATTACTGTTTCTCCCTCTCCTGAAAAATTCCTCTGAAAGCCTGGACCAGTTCCAAGAAGATTATGTAATTAAACACCAAGAGATCTTCTTATAGTTGTACCCAAAGTAGTCTCCTGGTATATGCCCCAAAGCCATATTTTGTATAGAGGCTCCAAGCAATTTCTTTCAATGAGCTAAAGATACCGGTCAATAATCAGTGTTTCCACCCTTTGGCCACTGCTTCCAAAGTTTGCCATTGATTGCAACTTTGCCCTTGGCTCTACAGATAGCTTTACTCTGATCTTTTGTTGCCAGTTTGATTTGTGGCTACATAGATCTCAACAATGTGGAGATATGTTGCATTACTTCAAAATCTTCTTTGAAAAATTTCTGTTCACCTGGATGCAATCTCATATTCTTTCAACAATAATTTACTAAGTATATATTCTAAGAGATACCAAAACACTCATGATAAAAATCCTTAACAATATCCATTGACTAAAATATATTATCAAAACTTCTTAGACTTGTATTAGAATCTCTAAGATTCTCCAGGATCTGGTAACCACCTGTTTTTATAGTTGGAATTCCAATTTCTTCCTACCTCCAACTCTCCCCTTCAATCAATCTGAGTTACTCTCTGTATGAAATAGTAAAATAAAACACAAGTAAGACCTAAGCTGACAGGATGCATTAGTGGCTCACTCACACTGATTAGCAAGTTTGGGAAGCAGTCTGTGACTGTGTCTGAGGGCCTGTGAGCAGAGTGAGCTCTGTGAACTGGTGAGTATGTTGCAGTGCTCCTACATGACTCTTTTTAGATGAGACTAGGCGACAAACTGGCCGATCTTCTCAGCCCCTAGAACTCAGTGATTTCATCAGCATCTCTTCTTCAGTCATTCAGTCCCATCTGACTCTTGGTGACCCCATGGACTGCAGCACGCTAGCCCTCCCTGTCCATCACCAACCCCCAGAGCTTAGTCAAACTCATGTCCATCGAGTCAGTAATACCATCCAACCATCTCATCCTCTATGGCCCCCTTCTCCTCCTGCCCTCAATCTTTCCCAGCATCAGGATCTTTTCCAGTGAGTCAGTTCTTCACATCAGGTGACCAAAGTATTAGAATTTCAGCTTCAGTCCCTCCAATGAATATTCAGGACTGATTTTCTTTAGCATTGCCTGGTTGGATCTCCTTGCAGTCCAAGGGACTCTCCAGAGTCTTCTCCAACACCACAGTTCAAAAGCATCAATTCTCCAGTGCTCAGCCTTCCTTATTGTTCAACTCTCACATCCATATATGACTACTGGAGAAACCATAGCTTTGATTATATGACCTTTGTTGGCAAAGTAATGTCTCTGCTTTTTAATACACTATCTAGGTTTGTAACAGCTTTTCTTCCAAGGAGCAAGCATCTCTAGGGGATGGAATATTGGGAAGAGCCTCAGAAAGTAGGCTGGGGCCTCCTTGGCTCATATGCCTCCTTCCTTCTACCATGACTTTGATTTTATTCTAAGAATCTCTTAAATTTCCTCATACAGATATTCTTTATGAATTCAGATTGTACCTAATAATAGAAAGCATGCTTTTTCCAGAATATGTATTATTGCAGCTTTGATTAGGCATGAGTTTGATTTGTGTAATTATGATTTGTGCTCTAGGGCATGGCACTCCATACATTTCAAATCCCACAGTACCACTCCTTGCCTTTCCTTGATTTGCTTTCCTTAACCCTCACTGACCAGTGCAGGACAATCTCCAGCCTAACCCTTCCCACTCTGTTTTCAGTGATCAACTTACCAATGAGTGAGGTCATGACACCTAATGGCAATAAAGAATGTGCACCTCAAACTCTACATGTTCATTATCAAAGTACAATTGGTCCTTGGACAACATAGGCTTGAACTGCAGGGGCCCACTTACATGCAGATATTTTTTCAATAGTAAATACCAGTACATTGTCCTATATTGGTTGATTCCAAGGATGGGGAACCACAAATATGGAAGAACCAGTTATATGAAGGGCAGACTATAAGTCATAAGCACATTTTCAACTGTAGGGCAAGTCAAAGCCCCTCACCCCAGCATTGTTCAAGAGTCAACTGTATCTGCTTATCATTCCTATTCCCTCTTTATAAATAGAAAGACTTTTACTCACTTCAAATTAGAAATTTCTTTCACCTTTATGAATTATTTTCAAGTCTCATCAATTCTTGTCTGAGAAACTGAAGCAGAATCCCAAGCTCAAAAGAGGAAAGCAGAAAAAATATAAGTCTCTGTGGAATTTTTGGACAATATAAATTTTCAGACAATATATGGATAAATGTATGAATTATATAATTATATATCCAAGTCTTATCAATCATCTTTCTCAAGTATCTCTTGAATTTGAATTGGTCACTACCTCACCACAACTACTTTTAGCTAACCATAAAATCTTTCTTCCGGGATAATTTAATAGGGTAGACATCACCCAACTTACCTCTTTCATATTCTTCTTTTTTAGAATTCATGTGTCCTTTACGCAGATGGTCATCAGATGTCTCTCTGAATCATGACCACAATCACGTTTAACTATCACCTTTGATATATAGCTACACTCAGTCCTCCATGGCCTCACCCTGAACTGCTCCACATGCTGGAAGAACTCATGGAGGGTGGGGGGAGCATTCAACTGATCATGTCTCTATACCTTTCCCTTATTCTTCTGCTTCTGCCTAAATGTCCTCACCACTTTGTCTTCCTGAAAAACTTCCCCTCATTCTTCTAGATCAGGTTCAAATATCATCTCCTTTGTGAAATGATCCTGATTATATCTCATAATATCATGCCTTCCTCTCCTTTACATACACTTAAAATATGTTTTGTATGTCTCTACGTTTCCGTTCATGAGGCAAAGAAAGTGATTTGAAAACAGTGCTACCAGGTTTCTTACCATTAGTATCTTTAATCAAATAATATGTGATTAGAGGTTTCACAGCCAACATTTAAGACCCCTGCACTGCAAGCCATTCTCATCAGAATTGTGTCTTCCTCAGACAGTCATCTGTTCAGGTTCCAAGGTTCCCTACATGGGAATAAGAGCTGCTGGGAAGACATATGGAGTTTGTTGAGCTGGGCACACACACACACACACACACACACAAAACCAAATCCATTTTTTTATTGGCAATTCAAAAGTGATATGTCTTCCAGATGACTTTTAGATTATTTTTCCCTACATTACCCTTTTGAGCTTGTGCTTCCACTTCATCTTCTCAGATAATAATCACCATCAACCAATAATATCAATTTTTGCAGGTGACTGAAACTTCTTCATGTATACCAAGCACTGTGTAAGTTCTATAGGGATAGAGTAGCCCTAAATTTTGAGTGAGGAACCCAAAAGTGAACTTGACCAGACAAGGAATAGAAACAGTGAATGATAAACAGTGGTTAGTCTGTCCAACTCCAAAGCCATTGCTCCTAGCCACACCACTGTGTGCTTCCTTGAATCAACCATTAACTAAAGAGCCTTATTTTACAAAATCCTTACTCCTAATCTCTGAGTAAATACCTCTCGTCACCTTTCTCTTGATGGCAGAGACCCAGTGACGTACTGGGAACTCCCTGGAAAGCTTATCACACTGACTGTCATGTTAAACAGGCTCATATAAGACACTCAAGATATTTCTACAAAAGCCAGGCAGTATTATTTGAAACTTCACAGACATTTGAACCATTTTACTATGTTGTAGCATTTAAGTCAGTTTGCGCTTAAGGCCATTTTGTCATCTTTTTTGTTTGGTGAGTATGTTTGGAAAAATCTTAAAATATGGTCATCGGTCTTATTTAATCTAAAAGCATAAGGAAAAGGAGACTTTAAATGACATTTTCTCTCTTTTAAAAAAAAAAAAAAACTTTATCAGGGTTGATTTCAAACACTGACAAAAGTAAAGAGAATATCATAGTAAATTCTAATGTTCCATATGTAAAATAGATAGCCAACGGGAATTTGCCCTATGGCTCAGGAAACTCAACAGGGCTCGATACCAACCGACAGGGGTGGGATGGGAAGGGAGATGGGAGGGACGTTCAAAAGGAAGGGGATACATGTATACCTATGGCTGATTCATGTTGAGGTTTGACAGAAAATAACAAAATTCTATAAGCAATTATCCTTCAATAAAAATTAAATAAATTTTTTTAAGAATGAAAAAAAAATTCTAAAGCTTTCAGTTCAGTTCAGTTCAGTTCAGTCGATCAGTCGTGTCCGACTCTTTGTGACCCCATGAATCACAGCACGCCAGGCCTCCCTGTCCATCACCAACTCCTGGAGTTCACTCAAACTCATGTCCATCGAGTCGGTGATGCCATCCAGCCATCTCATCCTCTGTCGTCCCCTTCTCCTCTTGCCCCCAATCCCTCCCAGCATCAGAGTCTTTTCCAATGAGTCAACTCTTCACATGAGGTGGCCAAAGTATTGGAGTTTCAGATTTAGCATCAGTCTTTCCAATGAATACCCAGGACTGATCTCCTTTAGGATGAACTGGTTGGACCTCCTTGCAGTCCAAGGGACTCTCAAGAGTCTTTTCCAACACCACAGTTCAAAAGCATCAGTTCTTCAATACTCAGCTTTCTTCACAGTCCAACTCTCACATCCATACATGACCACAGGAAAAACCATAGCCTTGACTAGACGCACCTTTGTTGGCAAAGTAATGTCTCTGCTTTTGAATATGCTATCTAGGTTGGTCATAACTTTCCTTCCAAGGAGTAAGTGCCTTTTAACTTCATGGCTGCAGTCACCATCTGCAGTGATTTTGGAGCCCCAAAAAATAAAGTCTGCCACAGTTTCCACAGTTCCCCCATCTATTTCCCGTGAGGTGATGGGACCGGATGCCATGATCTTCGTTTTCTGAATGTTGAGCTTTAAGCCAGCTTTTTCACTCTCCTCTTTCACTTTCATCAAGAGGCTTTTTAGTTCCTCTTCACTTTCTGCCATAAGGGTGGTGTCATCTGCATATCTGAGGTTATTGATATTTCTCCCGGGAATCTTGATTCCAGCTTATGCTTCCTCCAGCCCACAGCTTTAGCATTCATCAACTCTTGTTTCACCTATAACTTCCGTTTCTCCCGTCACTGAGTTATCTTAAAGAAAATCTCAGATATATCATTTCATTTATATGCATTTTAGAACCTATTAGTAACTTTCTTAAGTAATGGGAATACTATTATCTACATCTAAAATATTAACAATAATTCCTTATTGACATAAAATATGCAGTCAGTGTTCAGATTTCTTCAAAGTTTGCCTCATACGTACTATTTTCACAGTTGGATTTCTTCTAATCAGAATTCACAGAAGGTGCATAATTTTTATTTAATTAATATGTACTCCTAAGTCTCTTTTAATCTATTTTCCATTCTTTCTCCATTTTTTTTTTTTTTTGCAGTTTATTTTCTAAAAAATCTTAGCTTTTTGTCCTGTAAATTTGCCTTCATTTTCGAATTTGCTGATTATATCCCCATGGGCCATTTAGTAGATTCCTCTGCTCTTTGCATTTTCCATACTCTGGTGGATAAATCTAGGGGCTTAACTTAATTGGGTTTGATTTTCTTTTCAGGACATGACTGCTTCATTGTAGTTAGTACTTATTATTAGATGTTAATAAGTCATGCTTATTATTAGATGTTTCATTGCCTTGTTGTTTTATTGTTGTTGTTTAGTCCCTAACTTTGTGTCCGACTCTTTGTGACTCCATGTAGCCCGCCAGGCCCCTCTGTTCATTGACTCAGTATACCTTAATTCATCCCTTCGTTGTCTAGGGCAAGCCTCTTCAAGGCTCTTGAGTCCTTGTGGCAGAATCCCAGTTGTCTTTCACAGGGTCCTTGTTTTCGGGCACAAGATGTTTCAGACTCATGTTGTAAATTTCAGTATTCACCCTTCAAATCAGCTGCTTGTCTAGGAAGCCCATTTTGAAGGAAGAAGTCATGTTTTTTATAGGCCACAATCTAGCGTCTAAATTATCACCAGATCTTTTTACCAGACAGAGGTTTTTTTTGTTATTAAAATGTTCTAATTGCTTGCTTGATTTACATCATATATGTAATATATAATGGGCTTCCACAGTGTTATTAGTGTTAAAGAACCTGCCTGCAAATGCAGGAGACATAAGAGACATAGGTTTGGTCAGGAAGAACCCCTGGAGATGGAAATGGCAACCCACTCCTGTATTCTTGCCTGGAAAATCCCATGGACAGAGGAGCTTAGCAGGATAGAGTCCATGGGTCGCAGAGTCAGACACAACTGAAGTGACAGCATGCACACACACACATAATATATAAATAATATAGTTAATAATTTCAGAACAACAACAATTATAAGATGACTAAAAACTAATTTTTCTTTGCTTACTATCCCCTTATGATATACACCAGTAGAGAAAAATTTTTTTTAAAAGATAGAAATGAGCTTATTTACAAAACAGAAATAAAATCACCAAGTAGAAAATAAGCTTATGATTAAAGAAGGGGAAAAAAGGGGAGAGAAGAATACATTGAGTTTGGAATCAGCATATATAAACTACTTTACATATTGAATAAAATAAATAAACTATAAGGGCCAATATATAGCACAAGGAACTATATTCAAATCATGTAATAGTCTATAATGGAAAATAATCTGAAAAATTGTGTGTATATATATATATATATATATATACACACATCACATTACTTTACACCTGAAACTAACACAGCATTGTAAATCAACTTTACTTCAATTTAAGAAAAAAGAGAGCGAGATTCCACCAGAGATAAGACTATATAGGCAATTTACTGAGTAGTTTTAACTTAACTTGAAACAACTCTTTAGGTCTTAAATATACCATCGGCTCCACATAGAGTTTAGTTCTTTGTTTAATCATGCTTTTAAATTTTAAACTCCATTTATATTTTTCATTTTAATGTACCTTTGTTACTGTGCTGGGCTGTGCTTAATCACTCAGTGTGACCCAATGGATTGTCGCAGGCCAGGCTCCTCTGTCCATAGGGATTCTCCAGACAAGAGGAGTAAGTTACCATGCCCTCCTCCAAGGGATCTTCCCAACCCAGGGATTGAACCCAGATATCCCGAACTGCAGGCAAATTCTTTACCAGCTGAGCTACCCAGGAAGCCCATATATTCACGTGAAAACAGAGTTCCAAAATCAAATCAGCCAACAGGGTATATTCAGGAAAGACTAGCTTCTATCTCTGTCTTTTCCCCCGTGTTCTTTCTCTCCCTTTAGAGATAGCTATTGGGGTGATTTTATTGTATCCTGCGCTTGGAGTACAAAATGAAGCAGCACAAAGTCTAGCAGAGTCATGTCAGAGAAAACACTGGTCACAGCAAATGCCGTTTTCCAACAAGCCAAGATGACTCTACACATGGACATCAGCAGATGGTCAAAACCTAAATTAGATTGATCATGTTCTTCGGGGCCAAAGATGGAGAAGCTCTATACTGGCAGCAAAAACAAAGCTTGGAGCTGACTCTGGCTCAGATAATGAGCTCCTTATTACAAAATTCAGACTTATTGAAAATGAGGAAAACCATTAGGTCATTCAGGTATGATCTAACTCTAGTACCTTATAATTATACAGTGGAGGGGATGAATACATTCAAGAGATTAGATCTGGCAGTCAGAATGCCTGAAGAACTATGGACGAAAGTTTTTAACATTGTCAAAAACAATCCCAAAGGGGAAAAAAAATAAAATAAAAGGAGGCAAAGTGGTTGTCTGAGGAGGCTTCAACAGTATGTAAACTGAGAACTTCCAGATGTTCCAGATGGATTTAGAAAAGGCAGAGAAACCAGAGATCAAATTGCCAGCATCCACTGGATCATAGAAAAAGCAAGAGTTCCAGAAAAACATCTACTTCTGCTTTATTGACTACACCAAAGCCTTTGACTGTGTGGATCACAACAAACTGTGGAAAATTCTGAAAGAGATGGGAATACCAGATTACCTTGACCTGCCTCTTGAGAAACCTATATGCAGGTCAGGAAGCAACAGTCAGAACTGGACATGGAACAATAGACTGGTTCCAAATAGGAAAAAGAGTACGTCAAGGCTGTATATTGTCACCCTGCTTATTTAACTTATATGCAGAGGACATCATGAGAAATGTTGGGCTAGAAGTAGCACAAGCTGGAATCAAGATTGCTGGGAGAAATATCAATAATCTCAGATATGCAGATGACACTACCCTTACGGAAGAAAGTGAAAAGG
>NW_011488621.1:778075-778234 GCF_000754665.1 Bison bison bison
CTCCAGTACTCTTGCCTGGAAAATCCCATGGCTGGAGAAGCCTGGTAGGCTGCAGTCCATGGGGTCGCGTAGAGTCGGACACGACTGAGTGACTTCACTTTCACTTTTCACTTTCATGCACTGGCGAAGGAAATGGCAACCCACTCCAGTGTTCTTGCC
>NW_011488621.1:779142-792037 GCF_000754665.1 Bison bison bison
TGAAATGCTGGGCTGGATGAATCACAAACTGGAATCAAGATTGCTGGGAGAAATATCAGTAGCCTCAGATATGCAGATGACACCACCCTTATGGCAGAAAGCAAAGAGGAAGATGCCAAATAGAAGGGGAACAAGTCTAAGCAGTAACAGATATTATTTTCTTTGGCTCCAAAATCACTGTGAACAGTGACTGCAGCCATGAAATCGAAAGATGCTAGCTCCTTGGAAGAAAGGTCTGACAAACCTAGACAGCATATTTAAAGCCAGAGATGTCACTTTGCTGGCAACATTTCATAGAGTCAAAGCTGTGGTTTTTCCAGTAGTCATGCATGAATGTGAAAGCAATTATAAAGAAGGCTGAGAGCTGAAGAATTAATGCTTTGCAAATGTAGTGCTGGAGAAGATTCTTGAGAGTCCTTTGGACTGCAAGGAGATCAAACTAGTCAACTCTGAAAGAAATCGACCCTAAATATTCATTGGAAGGACTGATGCTGAAGCTGAAACTCCAGTACTTTGGCCACGCAATGTGAAGAGCCAATTCATTGGAAAAGACCCTGATACTGGGAAAGTTTGAAGGCAAAAGGAGAAGGGCAGGGCAGAGTATGAGATGTTTAGAGAGCATCACTGACTCAAAAGACATGAATGTGAAAAACTCCCAGAGATAATGGAGGACAGAAGAGTCTGATCTGATGCAGTCCATGGAGTCACAAACAGGCACACATAACTTAGCGACTGAACAGCAACATATTCTATCATTATGACTTTAAATTTAAGAAATGCAGATATATTCATGGATTTTTGAGATAGCAGATTATTATACATACTTTTCTCTTTTTTTCTTTACTTGATATATTGCAAAAATCATTCTGTAACAGTTTATAGGTATATTCTTTATCTTTTAATAGATGCACAGTATGGATGTATAGAGTTTATTAACTGGTTCCAATTATGACAAGTATTTAGATTATTTCCATTACTATAGCAAATACTGCTATAATCAATTGTCTTTCATTAGTCTATCTTTGGAATATATTTCTAGAATTGGAATATCTGAGTCAGATGGTAAATGCATATGGTAATTTTGTTAATACTGCCAAATTTCCACCAATGATATATGAGAGTGCCTTCTTCTCTATAGCCTCACCAACAGGTTGTACATTTTTATGCCATGCAGAAATTTTGGGTCCTTTCCTCAATTGATTGTTTGATTGATTTTTACATAATATGTATCAATCTTTTTCTTTATGGACTTTATGACTCAAAATCTTTATGACTTATGACTCAAATGGACTTTGGATTTTGAGTCATAAGTCCATAAAGAAAAAGATTGATACATATTATGTAAAAATCAATCAAACAATCAGTTGAGGAAAGGACCCCAAATTAGGAAAGTTTAGAAGGCAATGGCACCCCACTCCAGTACTCTTGCCTGGAAAATCCCATGGCTGGAGAAGCCTGGTAGGCTGCAGTCCATGGGGTCGCGTAGAGTCGGACACGACTGAGTGACTTCACTTTCACTTTTCACTTTCATGCACTGGCGAAGGAAATGGCAACCCACTCCAGTGTTCTTGCCTGGAGAATCCCAGGGACGGGGGAGCCTGGTAGGCTGCTGTTTATGGGGTCGCACAGAGTCGGACATGACTGAAGCGACTTAGCAGTAGGAAAGTTTATGCATTCTCAGTTTACAGAAGAAATCCTCATGCAGCCTTGTAGTACTTAAGATATTAATTATTTACAATGATATCTCTTATTCCACATGGAATTTAGCATAGTGGATAATATAGAATTAGATCCAATCTTGCCTGTTTGTATCACTACCTACCTATTTTAACTTCATGAAAATTCCATCTTTTCATGACTAATTTGAAATAGCAATTTACTGTATACTAAAATTTCATATACAATGTTAGGTCTATTTGTGAATTTTGTAACATGTTATATTAACTTATCCTTCTATATTCATGAGACTACTTATATTTCTTTAATTACAGAAGTTATAAAATGTATTTTAATCATGTAAGGTTGGTTCTACCTCATTGCTCCTATTTATCAGGAATCTTTTTTATGCTCTTTCAAATAAATTTCAAAATTACATTGTCTGAGCCCATAACAAAATATCATGGTGTTTTTACAGAATTTGCATTGAACTTAGAAATTAACTAAGAGAAAACTGACATTTTTATTGATAATGAGTCTGTCAATCCAAAACCATGGAAATTCCTGACCTTTGTTTCAAATCTACTTTTCAGTTTTATAATTTTCCTCATATAGGTCTCGAACATTTCTTGCTAAGTATACTATTTTTATCATTATTAGATTTGATAGATATAGATAAAGATGTAAACATAGGGTATAGATAGATAGATAGATAGCAAATAACTAATTTAGTGACTTTTTCACCTACAATCATGTATTGTATTTCATGCCTGTATTTCATGTTCCTATGCCCTTCTGTCCACAGTATCACACTATTTTTTATATCACTGGCTTTTTCAGAGGGCATGTTGCTGCTGCTGCTGCGTCACTTCAGTCGTGTCTGACTCTGTGTGACCCCATAGACGGCAACCCACCAGGCTCCCCCGTCCCTGGGATTCTCCAGACAAGAACACTGGAGTGGGTTGCCATTTCCTTCTCCAATGCATGAAACTGAAAAGTGAAAGTGAGGTCATTCGGTCATGTCCGACTCTACGCGACCCCATGGACTACAGCCCACCAGGCTCCTCCATCCATGGGATTTTCCAGGCAAGAGCACTGGAGAGGGGTGCCATTGCCTTCTCCAGAGGGCATGTTAACCAACCACAAAAACAATACTTGTAGAAAGTGAATTGTTCAGCAACACAATGTGTGCGTGTGCTAAGTCGTTTCAATCATGCCCAACTCTTTGACACACCGTGGGCTGTGGCCTTCCAGGCTCCTCTGTTCATGGGACTTTCCAGGCAAGAATACTGTAGTGGGTAGTCATTCCCTTCTCCAGGCAATCTTCCCAATTCAGGGATCGAACCCAGGTCTCCCACATCACAGGTAGATTCTTTACCGTCTGAGCCACCAGGGAAGCCCCAGCTACACAGTAACAAATACAGATTCCTTAAATTTCAGTACCTTCTCTAGTTCTTTTTTTTCCCCCTGGCTGTACATCTTGTGGTATCTTAGTTCCCTAACCAGGGGTCAAACAAGTGCTCCCTACAATGAAAGTTTGGAGTCTTCACTACTGGATCATGAGGGAAGTCCCTCTAGTTCTTAAATGAAGGATCAAGATGCATATTTGTAATATAAGGCGGCACAACACAAACTATATGTTCTTCATCAAATTATTATCCATTATATTATCAGAAACCTTAAATATAATTAGGAGATGCATCTCAATATGCTGAATATTTTTTAGTGAAGAATTGGGATTTTGGTAACCTTAATAGCACAAATTTACAATGTTGACCAAATTAACTATGACTTGACTGTTATTTTACCAAATAAATAAAATTTTCAACTGGCTAACTTGAGAATTTCTTCTTAATGTGTGTGTGTGTGTGTGTGTGTGTGTGTGTGTGTTTCACTACAGATTAAATTCCCATACCTCCTATTCTGATATTTAGTGACTGAAAATGATTTGCTGGGGGGCTTCCTTGGCAGCAGTCCAGTGCAAACAATCTAGAGAGCTACAGTTCTACATTAAAAACAGGCTAAATTAATCTTAATTATCCTTTGGCTGATCCTCCTGGCTTCAAACTGATTCATTAGTGCCCACATATACAGTACAACAAAGTAAAGAATTTTTTTTCTCTTAAAGATTTTATTTCCCAAACTCTCTTTTTATTTAAAAACAGGTTGCCACCACAGCATAGTAGATTGCATTGCTGTCCCCAGTCCTCTGCTGTTCTGGTGTCAACACGCTTGTCTTGGCTTCATTGTGCTGGAGTGAGCTTTCTCATCCCTTGACCTTAATCAGTGGCTTATGACAAGAAATGGCAAAATACCATTTCTGAACCTAGAACTTAAGAAGCCTTATGTGATTCTTTTTGCCCTCTTGCAGGTCTGCTATTGCCATAAGAAAAAATATATCCCAACTTGCTCAAATTCTCACGCTCAATTATGGTTCCAATCACCAATTCCAATGTGTGTTGGGAAGAGGTTGGGGAGTTTCCCACACCGCCAAGCGGTTCATAGGCCCCATTTGAATGTCCTACCATTCGACTCAGTTCTGACACTTATCTACCCAGAGACAGCATCTGAGTCTCTAGATGAAGACTGCCCCCACCCCGTTCAGATGCCAGTAACAAGTCCAGGCTGTGACCTTGCTTCTGACGGACTGGCTAGAGACTGTAGGTTCTAAGAGACCCTTTCTTGGGTTCTATTAATTTTCTGAAGCAGCTCACAGAGTTCAAAGAAACATTTGACTTGCTGGATCACTGGTTTATTATAAGAGATTTTCACTCGGGAATAGCCAGATGGAAGAGCTGCCCAGGGCGAGGTGCAGTATGAAGATGAGGAGGGTGACCGGCAAAGGGTGAGGAGCTTTGATGCCCTGTCCAGGTGCCACTCTCCCTGCTTCTCCAGCTGTTCACCAGCTCAGAGGCTCTCCAAATCCCACCTCTTTGGTTTTTGGAGAAGGAAATGGCAGCCCTCTCCAGTATTCTTGCCTGGAAAATCCCATGGATGGAGGAACCTCGTAGGCTACAGGCCATGGGGTCACAAAGAGTCGGACACGACTGAGCAACTTCACTTTCTTTCTTTCTTATTACACAGGCACGGCTGATTCAATCATTGACCTCAGCCTCTCTCCTTTACCTGAAGGTCAGGAAGTGGCACCAAAAATTCCAACCCTGTAATCACATTACGCTCAAGGCAACCAGCCCCCATCCTTAGGTATGGCCGCTTGTCATCTCATTAACATGACAAAAGACACCTTTATCTCCCTCATCACATAGAAAATTCCAAGGGCTTTAAGAGCTCTGGGCCAGAAATGGGAATGAAGATCAAATATACACTTCTTATTACAGATCACAATATCACACTAATGCACGAGGACAAGGAGAATAGGAAACGTAAGCAAGAGTTGCCCCCGCTGCCTCACACATCTGCAGTGCAGAAGAGAGCTGTCCCAGGTGCCCCGCATGAAGAACACCACGTAAAGAGGCCCCAGCTACAGCAGGAGGGCTTCACTCGACCCACAGACTCACAAGGTTATGAACTGATGGTTCCATAAATCCTTGAATGTTAGAGCTGTTTGTCACACAGCAGTAAATGGCTAACTCAGCAATTAGTCACATCTGCACACCAAATTCTGACTTAGAGTCTTGGGCTTTTCTTTTTCTTTCACCCTCTAATTCACTCAGTCGTAACCTCTATAATGTTTCGGCGGTGTCACATTCTTTCCATTTTCTCTATCATTGCTCTATTCATGCCTTATCATCACATATCTGAATTACTGCAATGATCTTCATACTGGCCTTTGATTTCCTTTCTCTTGAATCCATCTTTCTCAGAGATACCAAAGTAGTATTTTGTTTGTTTTGTTCTGCAAATTACAGATCTGATCATGTCCACTCCTTGCTTGGAAACCTTAGAGTAATGCCTGCTAAATCACAGTACTTTTTCCTCACCTTTTTCATAATGGATTATAGTCACAAGTTTTCCTATGGTATCTAAAGAGGGACTTAATGTGAGTGTTCGCAACAGCCCTTCTCCAACAGCACAAACTGTCTCCCTCTTAGCCTTGTGCTGGATGATTCGTCATTGTGCAAATACAACTCTATAACCAAAATCAGGCTTCTATCTCTCCAATTTTACCTTCTATTATTTTTCCTCTACCTCTGCTGAATCTATTATGTTTGCCTCACTGAACTAGCTTCCTTATTCCCAGACAGGCTTTTGGTCTCTACAGTAGTGCTCAGCCCTCTGGGCCTCAAGGTCAAGCTGAAAAATTTCTCTTTGCAAAGATTTGTTTAACATCTTCTTCCACTCCTACTCCAAGGTGCCACTATTCTGGGTGTCAACAGAACTGCAGTCTTATCATATTGATATTGCATTTATTTGTATCATCGTATTTCTTGCAGAAGTGTCTCCTACTTAGAAGAATGAACCTTGTCCTACTCACCAGGGCTAGCACAGCACTTGACCCTTCATAGGCATAGTACTGAAATGATAGATAAACTACTCCTACAAAACCATCCAAGTGATACTTGAAAGTCTGTGGTGCAAGGTTTTCCTGCTAAATAAGCTTGAATAGGATTTATTTTATTTTCTTATTAAAAATTCTTTTCAACTTGAAATTATTTAGAAATCAGAGACTTGATGAAGCTCCAGGGATACTCTCATGGAGGAGTATAATTTGTCAAATTAAATGAGTTTTCAAGGTAGATTTTACACATGCTAATTAATAACATTTGAAGGAATGCCTGATTTAATAAGACTATTGCACATGCAAAAGTGTTTTAATAAATTAAAGTCAGAGAAAACTGATACCAAAAATGTGAATGCAATTATCATTTGACCATTCTTATCCCAAAGTTATAAGTATTCAACAGGTTATTTATGCAATAGAATGAAGAAATTAATTTTCAGCTTTGGAATTATTATATAATCACTTCTAACAAATAGGGGCTTCTCTGGTGGCTCAGACGGTAAAGCGTCTGCCTGCAATGTGGGAGACCCAGGTTCAATCCCTGGGTTGGGAAGATCCCCTGGAGAAGGAAATGTCAACCCACTCCAGTACTCTTGCCTGGAAAATTCCAAGGACTGAGGGGCCTGGTGGGCTATGGTTCATGGGGTCACAAACAGTCAGACATGACTGAGTGACTTCACTTTCATTTTCTAACAAATACAGGCATTATATTTGTATAATGTACATATTACATTACTATAGTATATATTACATATATATTATAACAAATTTATTTGAAAAAGGAAAGAAATAGATGTATCATTTAATACGTTAAATATAAAATAAGCTCACTATTGAATACACATGTGAGCCTATAGGTACTAATTATACAAGATGTAATAGTAAAGCTTGGAAACAGCAAAAAGTACTACGTGTTCAGTTATCACCATAGTTAATGGTTCAGAAAACAGAGCACAAGATCTCTCACCATGGTTTATGCTCTCCACATCACTGTTCTACCTTGACAGATGATCCTATTCCTTAACTCAAAGTTTCAGAATCCTGCTTTTCATCTCGTGATAAATTTGAAGATAAAGTATTGTCTCTTAGATGGAGAATTTGTGAATTAAATTTGAGGTTCTGGGTATAATGAGAGCCCACTGGAGGCTTGAAAATTCACATAAGGGCAGAACCAAGAGAATAAGATCAAGCTCATATCTCTAACTGCTCCTGGGAAGTTAGGAAGAAAGGAAAGTTTTAAACAAAGTCATCTATTATGATCACCTGTTGTTTTTTCTGAATCACTTGCATTTTTCTCTCTTGCTTAAAAGAAAAGTGTAAATTTCTAACAACAGGTCTTCAGTTCCTAGAAAAGTGTTTTCCCAAGTGATGTGCACAGAACAATCCACAATGGCAGAAAAATAAAACACTAAAAGTTCTTTATATGTATATGTTATCTTATCGTCTTTAGTTCAAATGCTCTATTATCACCTGTTCGCAGTATATGCATATATTTTTTCACACTATAATGAGCATTTTTTTCCTAAAAAAATAAAAATATATTGGAATATATCACCGTAGATTATTTTTATGTACAACACAAAATCCCAAAATTTTGGAAGGAATACACAATATAAATCAGTTAGGTTTGGAAACAATTATAAAGTTCAAATTTACACATTTTTAATGTACAAAAAAGAATTTCATTAAGATTTACTGTAGACACATGTGACTCTCAGCAAAGCCCTCTCTTGATGCCTCTCCTTAGTCCTTTGATTCAGAAGATCAAGTGTCACATTTATTATACAACATATACTCTGGAAGACTGCAAGAAGACTCGGAGCTTGTTTCTAAAGCATACTGAAACATACGGAAGTCTCAGGATGCACAAGTAAGCTGGTTTAAAGACCATATTACTTAGTACTAACTGAACAAATCCTCACAAAAACGGATAAGTGGCTTCTTCCCAAAAGCACAAGGAAAAACAAGTAACTGGCGATTTTGGTATTTTGCCAAAATTAAGACACTGGCAGAGTTAATATTGTTTTACCCCTGGCATGATCATACTATCTGTTCCATACCAACATATAGACAATGGCCATGTAAGCAAATATGAGAAGAGAAAAACTGGATATCCCAAATTATGGATAGATTATTTAATGAATGTCACAAATCCATATTACTAAGGAGGAACTGTGCCCTAAAGTTATATTACATCCTAAGATATTACGCTTTTACTGGCTCACTGAATACTTTTCTAATTTATAAATTATATCTTTCAAAATGTATATAATTACATACATGAATAAATAAATATGTGTAAATAAATGGTTATGATTACATAAATAGTATGCCTCAAACTATATTTATTACTGGGAATACATGCTTTAATTCTTAATAGATAAGAGTGAGTAATTAAAAATTTGAATACTAGAACTCTAGAGAATATAAAACTCTGCTTTAATGTTCTTTAAAGAACTGTTATGTGAGTAGTTACCTTTATAAACCATATTAACTGTGTGACAGATAGAATATTCGATGCTGTTGCTATTGTTCAGTTGCTAAGCCCTGTCTGACTCTTTGCGACCCCATGGACCGTAGCACACCAGGCTCCTCTGTCCTCCACTGTCTCTCAGCATGCCTACATGCTAAGTCACTTCACTCATGTTCAACTCTTTACAACACTATAAACTATAGCCCAGCAAGCTCCTCTATCCATGGGATTCTCCAAGCAAGAATACTGGAGTGGGTTACCATGCCTTTCTCACTGTTTCTTGGGGTGTGCTCAAATTCCTGTCCATTGAATCAGTGGTACTATCTCTTCCTCTACCACCCCTTCTCCTTTTGCCTTCAATCTTTCCCAGAATCAAGGTCTTTTCCAGTGAGTCAGCTCTTCATACTTTATCACTGGGGAAGGAAATGGCAATCCACTCCAGTATTCTTGCCTGGAGAATCCCATGGACAGAGGAGCCTGGTGGGCCATGGTCCATGGGGTCGCAGAGTGGGACACAACTGAACTGACTAAGCAGGCAGCTCTTTGCATCAAGTGGCCAAAGGATCGAAGCTTCAGCTTCAGCATTACTCCTTCCAATGAATATTTAAGACTGATTTCCTTAAGGATTTATTGGTTTGATCTCCTTGCAGTCCAAGTGACTCTCAAGAGTCTTCTCCAGCACCACAATTCAAAAGCATCACTTCTTTGGCACTCAGCCTTCTTTATGGACCAACTCTTACATCTGTTTATGACTACTAAAGAAACCATAACTTTGACTATACAGACATTTGTCTGCAAAGTGAGGTCTCTTTTTTTTAATACATGTCTAGGATTGTTATCGCTTTCCTTCCAAGAAGCAAGCATCTTTTAATTTCACAGTCGCAGTCACCATCCATAGTGATTTTGGAGCCCAAGAAAATAACATCTGTCACTGTTTCCACTTTTTCCCCTTCTATTTACCATGAAGTGATGGGGCTGGGTGCCATGATCTTAGTTTTCTAATGTTCAGTTTCAAGTCAGCTCTCTCACTCTCCTCTTTGATCCTTTTCAAGAGGCTCTTTGGTTCCTCTAGAGTCATCTCATCTGCTTATCTAAGGTTGCTGACATTTCTCCTGGGCGATCTTGATTCCAGTTTGTGATTCATTCAGCCTGATATTTTGCATGATGTACTCTGCATAGAAGTTAAATAAGCAGGGTGACAATATACATCTGGGTCATTGTTGTTCAGTCGCTCAATCGTGTCTGACTCTTGGTGACCCCATGGACTTCAGCATGTTAGGCTTCCCTGTCTTTCACCATCTCCTGGAGCACTGGACTTTACTTTCACCACCAGACACATTCACAACTGAGCATTTTTCCTGCTTTAGCCCAGCCACCTCGTTCTTTCTGAAACTATTAGTAATTTTTCCTCTGCTCTTTCCTAGTAATATATTGGACACTTTCTGACCTGAGGAGCTCATCTTCTGGCGTCATATCTTTCTGTCCTTTCATACTATACAAGGGGCTCTCCAGGCAAAAATACTGGGCTGGATTGCTAGTTCCTTCTCCAAGAATGTTGGAATATAGTGCTCTTTGTTTTTAATAGTTTTTATCTTACATAGCAGCTCTAAAAAGTTTATTTTTTGACTTCGCTTATTTCTTTATTGGCTGTGCTGGATTTTCATTTCTGCATGGTCTTTTCTTTAGCTGTGGCGAGCAGGAGCTACTCTCTACTTGCAGTGCACAGGCTTCTCATTGCAGTGGCCTTTCTTGACACTGAGCACAGGCTCTAGAAGTCACTGCCTTCAGTAGCTGCACCACGAGGGCTCAGCAGTTGTGGGTCCTGGACTCTAGAACATAGGCTCAATAGTTGCGCACAGACTTAGCTGCTCTGTGGCGTGTGGAGTGTTCCCAGCCTAGAGATCAAACCTGTCTCTTCGGCACTGGCAGGTTCCCAGCCTAGAGATCGAACCTGTGTCTTCAGCATTGGCAGATGGATTCTTTGCCACTGAGCCACCAGGGGAGCCTCTATACTACTCTTTTGATTTCAACTGGAACTCAGCTTATTTATCTTTGGCACTCAGTTTTTCTGTGGGGTTGACTAGGTCCTCTAGAAGCCCAACTCACCTGCACTGAAACCTACAAAAACATAGTAATATTGACAGATATCATTTATAACTCTTGACCTCTAAGAACTAACAGTCAAGTCAGTTAATAGGAAAAAAGCATAATTAGCATTTAAATGTTAATCTTTTAAACATCATTTTATACACTAAGGAAAAAATTTTAAGTAAGATATAAGAATAGAATTGAATTAAATTGCCAGACCTCAATTGATCATTTTCAATTTTTTAAAAACCAGAAATTATAATGACACCTACCTTTTTATTTCATATGAAATTAATATATTAATAAAATAGTACATAGATTTTTTCTTCTCTTGAAAAACATTAGGACTAAGTTTTTACTGCTAAATCATTAACTTTTAAAAGATAATGATATAAATGAATATTATTTAGGAATAGTGAAAAATTACTGGCCCAGAAAATGAAATTAATTTTAAACTGTCCTATTAAAGAATGCAATTTTACATCAAAATAAATGTTTTCTTAAAACGTTGTTTGTGAAGCACTCTCTATAAATAAATTTTAATTTTTTTCTTCAGTTGAGGAATCATTTGTTCAACAAACTAAAATAAGGGCATGATAAACATCTCAATAATACTTTTAGCAAATGTGTACACTTTCTAGATGCTTTTTATGTTACCAAATCCTTCATGGCCCACCTAAAATCAACTTCTTTGTGGTCATAAATCATTTCTAGTTTGAGTGCAGATATTTTTCACTCCTACATGTAGCCTGTTCTACTCTAGTGGGAAACTTCTCATAATGTTTCCAGTGTGTGTTTTTATTCTGTGTTATGTGCATATGTAATATGGGGCATGAAGTACAGTAAGGGAAAATGAAGTGAAGACATACTCTT
This sequence comes from Bison bison bison, assembly GCF_000754665.1. NCBI lineage: Eukaryota > Metazoa > Chordata > Mammalia > Artiodactyla > Bovidae > Bison > Bison bison. Next base: position 790,695 of record NW_011488621.1, read on the forward strand.
ATATCAACAACCTTTTCTTGAAGTACTGGCAATTAGTACCAAAGATTACATCAGCTTCATAAAATTCAGACAGTTAAAGAAAAGCACAATATACAATGAGCCACATTACTGAAGGAACCAGTCATAAGTTAGAGAGAGCAGTTAATTCTTTATGATTTAAAATTTGAGTGTTCCTTAGTGGAACATTCCTGCATTTCTTGGCCTCCTTCTTTTATTTAGAAGTCCAAATTTGGTTGCTTCACTGCCTATTAGAATCTAAGGGAGAGAGTAGGAAAAGAAAGTAAAGGAAGTAAAATTCGTATCAGTAAAAGTACCTATTAGCAATTCTCATTTAAAATTGGGTAAGAAGAGACATTGAAATAATTTGCTAAACTGAGATTTAGGTTTTATCTCATTGCCCAGGATGATGCAATTTTTACTCTCAAATAAAGAAATCAGGCTTTCTTAGTTTGTTGTTATCTGTTGGGATTATAGAAGGAAACGCTTTGTATTAATCACAAAATAAATGTATGCTTGCCTCCAAGAGGTCATCAGATGAGGATGAGGGACCAAGTTTGCAGGTCCAGACAGGACACAGAGGCTCCTCTGTGTCAACCACTTTATGCTAACACCAATTAAGACTTGATCAAGAATAAGCTTCCCTGGTGTCTCAGACAGCAAAGAATCTACCAGCAATTCAGGAGACCTGAGTTTGATCCCTGGGTCGGGAAAATCCCTGGGCTACCCACTCTCATTGTGACACTACAGTCAAGTAGACACAGAACAAGCACACTGAACACTTCTGATTTAGATAGAGTTCCACGAGGTGCCCAACGCTGTCCCTCATTCTCCTTCATCCTCCTTGCTTCATTTTTCTCTGTGATATTTAATCCCATCTGCTTTACTTAGTTTTTCCTTTGTTTTTAGTTCACCTCCCCCTCTAAAATGTAGTATTCAGGAGGGTAGTGATGTTTGTCTTCATACTCACTGCTGTATCTCCTGCTCCAGTACAGGGCCCAGCATATCAGTTCAGTTCAGTTCAGTTGCTCAGTCATGTCCGACTCTTTGTGACCCCATGAATCACAGCACGCCAGGGCTCCCTGTCCATCACCAACTCCCGGAATTCACTCAGACTCATGTCCATCGAGTCGGTGATGCCATCCAGCCATCTCATCCTCTGTCATCCCCTTCTCCTCCTGCCCCCAATCCCTCCCAGCATCAGAGTCTCTTCCAATGAGTCAACTCTTCACATAAGGTGGCCAAAGTACTGGAGTTTCAGCTTCAGCATCATTCCCTCCAAAGAAATCCCAGGGCTGATCTCCTTCAGAATGGACTGGTTGGATCTCCTTGCAGTCCAAGGGACT